>NW_027619164.1:0-51000 GCF_964187855.1 Myxine glutinosa
ACTTGTGTTAGTGTTGAAAAACCACTTTTCGCACTTGTGTTAGTGTTGAAAAACCACTTTTCGCACTTGTGTTGGTGCAGGAAACCACTTTTGCACTTGTATTAGTGTGGAAAAAACACTTTTTGCACTTGTGATAGTGTTGGAAAAACGACTTTTTGCACTTGTGTTAGTGTTGAAAAACCACTTTTCGCACTTGTGTTGGTGCAGGAAACCACTTTTGCACTTGTAGTAGTGTGGAAAAAGCACTTTTTGCACTTGTGTTAGTGTTGAAAAACCACTTTTCGCACTTGTGTTAGTGTTGAAAAACCACTTTTCGCACTTGTGTTAGTGTTGAAAAACCACTTTTCGCACTTGTGTTGGTGCAGGAAACCACTTTTGCACTTGTATTAGTGTGGAAAAAACACTTTTTGCACTTGTGATAGTGTTGAAAAAACACTTTTTGCACTTGTGTTAGTGTTGAAAAAACACTTTTTGCACTTGTGTTAGTGTTGAAAAACCACTTTTCGCACTTGTGTTGGTGCAGGAAACCACTTTTGCACTTGTATTAGTGTGGAAAAACCACTTTTCGCACTTGTGTTCGTGTTGAAAAACCACTTTTCGCACTTGTGTTAGTGTTGAAAAACCACTTTTCGCACTTGTGTTGGTGCAGTAAACCACTTTTGCACTTGTATTAGTGTAGAAAAAACACTTTTTGCACTTGTGATAGTTTTGAAAAACCACTTTTCGCACTTGTGTTAGTGTTGAAAAACCACTTTTCGCACTTGTGTTAGTGTTGAAAAACCACTTTTCGCACTTGTGTTGGTGCAGGAAACCACTTTTGCACTTGTATTAGTGTGGAAAAAACACTTTTCGCACTTGTGTTAGTGTTGAAAAAGCACTTTTCGCACTTGTGTTAGTGTTGAAAAACCACTTTCGCACTTGTGTTAGTGTTGAAAAACCACTTTTCGCACTTGTATTGGTGCAGGAATCCACTTTTGCACTTGTATTAGTGTGGAAAAAACACTTTTTGCACTTGTGATAGTGTTGAAAAAACACATTTTGCATTTGTGTTAGTGTTGAAAAACTACTTTTCGCAATTGTGTTGGTGCAGGAAACCACTTTTGCACTTGTATTAGTGTGGAAAAAACACTCTTTGCACTTGTGATAGTGTTGATAAAACACTTTTTGCACTTGTGTTAGTGTTGAAAAACCACTTTTCGCACTTGTGTTAGTGTTGAAAAACCACTTTTCGCACTTGTGTTGGTGCAGGAAACCACTTTTGCACTTGTATTAGTGTGGAAAAAACACTTTTTGCACTTGTGATAGTGTTGAAAAACGACTTTTTGCACTTGTGTTAGTGTTGAAAAACCACTTTTCGCACTTGTGTTGGTGCAGGAAACCACTTTTGCACTTGTAGTAGTGTGGAAAAAGCACTTTTTGCACTTGTGTTAGTGTTGAAAAACCACTTTTCGCACTTGTGTTAGTGTTGAAAAACCACTTTTCGCACTTGTGTTAGTGTTGAAAAACCACTTTTCGCACTTGTGTTGGTGCAGGAAACCACTTTTGCACTTGTATTAGTGTGGAAAAAACACTTTTTGCACTTGTGATAGTGTTGAAAAAACACTTTTTGCACTTGTGTTAGTGTTGAAAAAACACTTTTTGCACTTGTGTTAGTGTTGAAAAACCACTTTTCGCACTTGTGTTGGTGCAGGAAACCACTTTTGCACTTGTATTAGTGTGGAAAAACCACTTTTCGCACTTGTGTTCGTGTTGAAAAACCACTTTTCGCACTTGTGTTAGTGTTGAAAAACCACTTTTCGCACTTGTGTTGGTGCAGTAAACCACTTTTGCACTTGTATTAGTGTAGAAAAAACACTTTTTGCACTTGTGATAGTTTTGAAAAACCACTTTTCGCACTTGTGTTAGTGTTGAAAAACCACTTTTCGCACCTGTGTTGGTGCAGGAAACCACTTTTGCACTTGTATTAGTGTGGAAAAAACACTTTTTGCACTTGTGATAGTGTTGAAAAACCACTTTTCGCACTTGTGTTAGTGTTGAAAAAACCACTTTTCGCACTCGTGCTGGTGCAGGAAGCCACTTTTGCACTTGTATTAGTGTGGAAAAAGCACTTTTTGCACTTGTGATAGTGTTGAAAAACCACTTTTCGCACTTGCGTTAGTGTTGAAAAACCACTTTTTGCACTTGTGTTAGTGTTGAAAAACCACTTTTCGCACTTGTGTTAGTGTTGAAAAACCACTTTTCGCACGTGTGTTAGTGTTGAAAAACCACTTTTCGCACTTGTGTTGGTGCAGGAAACCACTTTTGCACTTGTATTAGTGTGGAAAAACACTTTTTGCACTTGTGATAGTGTTGAAAAAACACTTTTTGCACTTGTGTTAGTGTTGAAAAACCACTTTTCGCACTTGTGTTGGTGCAGGAAACCACTTTTGCACTTGTATTAGTGTGGAAAAACCACTTTTCGCACTTGTGTTAGTGTTGAAAAACCACTTTTCGCACGTGTGTTAGTGTTGAAAAACCACTTTTCGCACTTGTGTTGGTGCAGGAAACCACTTTTGCACTTGTATTAGTGTGGAAAAAACACTTTTTGCACTTGTGATAGTGTTGAAAAACCACTTTTCGCACTTGTGTTAGTGTTGAAAAACCACTTTTCGCACTTGTGTTAGTGTTGAAAAACCACTTTTCGCACTTGTGTTAGTGTTGAAAAACCACTTTTCGCACTTGTGTTAGTGTTGAAAAACCACTTTTCGCACTTGTGTTGGTGCAGGAAACCACTTTTGCACTTGTATTAGTGTGGAAAAAACACTTTTTGCACTTGTGATAGTGTTGAAAAACCACTTTTCGCACTTGTGTTAGTGTTGAAAAACACTTTTCGCACTTGTGTTAGTGTTGAAAAACCACTTTTCGCACTTGTGTTGGTGCAGGAAACCACTTTTGCACTTGTATTAGTGTGGAAAAAACACTTTTCGCACTTGTGTTAGTGTTGAAAAAGCACTTTTCGCACTTGTGTTAGTGTTGAAAAACCACTTTTCGCACTTGTGTTAGTGTTGAAAAACCACTTTTCGCACTTGTATTGGTGCAGGAATCCACTTTTGCACTTGTATTAGTGTGGAAAAAACACTTTTTGCACTTGTGATAGTGTTGAAAAACACATTTTGCATTTGTGTTAGTGTTGAAAAACTACTTTTCGCAATTGTGTTGGTGCAGGAAACCACTTTTGCACTTGTATTAGTGTGGAAAAAACACTCTTTGCACTTGTGATAGTGTTGATAAAACACTTTTTGCACTTGTGTTAGTGTTGAAAAACCACTTTTCGCACTTGTGTTAGTGTTGAAAAACCACTTTTCGCACTTGTGTTGGTGCAGGAAACCACTTTTGCACTTGTATTAGTGTGGAAAAAACACTTTTTGCACTTGTGATAGTGTTGAAAAACGACTTTTTGCACTTGTGTTAGTGTTGAAAAACCACTTTTCGCACTTGTGTTGTGCAGGAAACCACTTTTGCACTTGTAGTAGTGTGGAAAAAGCACTTTTTGCACTTGTGTTAGTGTTGAAAAACCACTTTTCGCACTTGTGTTAGTGTTGAAAAACCACTTTTCGCACTTGTGTTAGTGTTGAAAAACCACTTTTCGCACTTGTGTTGGTGCAGGAAACCACTTTTGCACTTGTATTAGTGTGGAAAAAACACTTTTTGCACTTGTGATAGTGTTGAAAAACACTTTTTGCACTTGTGTTAGTGTTGAAAAAACACTTTTTGCACTTGTGTTAGTGTTGAAAAACCACTTTTCGCACTTGTGTTGGTGCAGGAAACCACTTTTGCACTTGTATTAGTGTGGAAAAACCACTTTTCGCACTTGTGTTCGTGTTGAAAAACCACTTTTCGCACTTGTGTTAGTGTTGAAAAACCACTTTTCGCACTTGTGTGGTGCGCAGTAAACCACTTTTGCACTTGTATTAGTGTAGAAATTAAACACTTTTTGCACTTGTGATAGTTTTGAAAAACCACTTTTCGCACTTGTGTTAGTGTTGAAAAACCACTTTTCGCACCTGTGTTGGTGCAGGAAACCACTTTTGCACTTGTATTAGTGTGGAAAAAAACACTTTTTGCACTTGTGATAGTGTTGAAAAACCACTTTTCGCACTTGTGTTAGTGTTGAAAAACCACTTTTCGCACTCGTGCTGGTGCAGGAAGCCACTTTTGCACTTGTATTAGTGTGGAAAAAGCACTTTTTGCACTTGTGATAGTGTTGAAAAACCACTTTTCGCACTTGCGTTAGTGTTGAAAAACCACTTTTTGCACTTGTGTTAGTGTTGAAAAACCACTTTCGCACTTGTGTTAGTGTTGAAAAACCACTTTTCGCACGTGTGTTAGTGTTGAAAAACCACTTTTCGCACTTGTGTTGGTGCAGGAAACCACTTTTGCACTTGTATTAGTGTGGAAAAAACACTTTTTGCACTTGTGATAGTGTTGAAAAAACACTTTTGCACTTGTGTTAGTGTTGAAAAACCACTTTTCGCACTTGTGTTGGTGCAGGAAACCACTTTTGCACTTGTATTAGTGTGGAAAAACCACTTTTCGCACTTGTGTTAGTGTTGAAAAACCACTTTTCGCACGTGTGTTAGTGTTGAAAAAACCACTTTTCGCACTTGTGTTGGTGCAGGAAACCACTTTTGCACTTGTATTAGTGTGGAAAAAAACACTTTTTGCACTTGTGATAGTGTTGAAAAACCACTTTTCGCACTTGTGTTAGTGTTGAAAAACCACTTTTCGCACTTGTGTTAGTGTTGAAAAACCACTTTTCGCACTTGTGTTAGTGTTGAAAAAACCACTTTTCGCACTTTGTGTTAGTGTTGAAAAACACACTTTTCGCACTTTGTGTTGGTGCAGGAAACCACTTTTGCACTTGTATTAGTGTGGAAAAAACACTTTTCGCACTTGTGTTAGTGTTGAAAAACCACTTTTCGCACTTGTGTTAGTGTTGAAAAACCACTTTTCGCACTTGTGTTGGTGCAGGAAACCACTTTTGCACTTGTATTAGTGTGGAAAAAACACTTTTTGCACTTGTGTTAGTGTTGAAAAACCACTTTTCGCACTTCTGCTGGTGCAGGAAACCACTTTTGCACTTGTATTAGTGTGGAAAAAACACTTTTTGCAACTTGTGATGGTGTTGAAAAACCACTTTTTGCACTTGTGTTAGTGTTGAAAAACCCACTTTTCGCACTTGTGTTAGTGTTGAAAAACCACTTTTCGCACTTGTGTTGGTGCAGGAAACCACTTTTGCACTTGTATTAGTGTGGAAAAACCACTTTTCAGCACTTGTGTTAGTGTTGAAAAAACCACTTTTCGCACGTGTGTTAGTGTTGAAAAACCACTTTTCGCACTTGTGTTGGTGCAGGAAACCACTTTTGCACTTGTATTAGTGTTGAAAAAACACTTTTGCACTTGTGATAGTGTTGAAAAAACACTTTTTGCACTTGTGTTAGTGTTGAAAAACCACTTTTCGCACTTGTGTTGGTGCAGGAAACCACTTTTGCACTTGTATTAGTGTGGAAAAACCACTTTTTCGCACTTGTGTTAGTGTTGAAAAACCACTTTTCGCACGTGTGTTTAGTGTTGAAAAACCACTTTCGCACTTGTGTTGGTGCAGGAAACCACTTTTGCACTTGTATTATTGTGGAAAAAACACTTTTTGCACTTGTGATTGTGTTGAAAAAAACACTTTTTTGCACTTGTGTTAGTGTTGAAAAACCACTTTTCGCACTTGTGTTAGTGTTTGAAAAACCACTTTTCGCACTTGTGTTGGTGCAGGAAACCACTTTTGCACTTATATTAGTGTGGGAAAAAAACACTTTTTGCACTTGTGATAGTGTTGAAAAAACACTTTTTGCACTTGTGTTGGTGCAGGAAACCACTTTTGCACTTGTATTAGTGTGGAAAAAACCACTTTTCGCACTTGTGTTAGTGTTGAAAAACCACTTTTTCGCACGTGTGTTAGTGTTGAAAAACCACTTTTCGCACTTGTGTTGGTGCAGGAAACCACTTTTGCACTTGTATTAGTGTGGAAAAAAACACTTTTTGCACTTGTGATAGTGTTGAAAAACCACTTTTCACACTTGTGATGGTGCAGGAAACCACTTTTGCACTTGTATTAGTGTGGAAAAAACACTTTTTGCACTTGTGATAGTGTTGAAAAACCACTTTTCGCACTTGTGTTAGTGTTGAAAAACCACTTTTCACACTTGTGTTGGTGCAGGAAACCACTTTTGCACTTGTATTAGTGTAGAAAAAACACTTTTTGCACTTGTGATAGTTTTGAAAAACCACTTTTCGCACTTGTGTTAGTGTTGAAAAAACACTTTTCGCACCTGTGTTGGTGCAGGAAACCACTTTTGCACTTGTATTAGTGTGGAAAAAACACTTTTTTGCACTTGTGATAGTGTTGAAAAAACCAATTTCGCACTTGTGTTAGTGTTGAAAAACCACTTTTCGCACTCGTGCTGGTGCAGGAAGCCACTTTTGCACTTGTATTAGTGTGGAAAAAGCACTTTTTGCACTTGTGATAGTGTTGAAAAACCACTTTTCGCACTTGCGTTAGTGTTGAAAAACCACTTTTTGCACTTGTGTTAGTGTTGAAAAACCACTTTTCGCACTTGTGTTGGTGCAGGAAACCACTTTTGCACTTGTATTAGTGTGGAAAAACACTTTTCGCACTTGTGTTAGTGTTGAAAAACCACTTTTCGCACTTGTGTTAGTGTTGAAAAACCACTTTTCGCACTTGTGTTAGTGTTGAAAAACACTTTTCGCACTTGTGTTGGTGCAGGAAACCACTTTTGCACTTGTATTAGTGTGGAAAAACCACTTTTCGCACTTGTGTTATTGTTGAAAGACCACTTTTCGCACTTGTGTTAGTGTTGAAAAACCACTTTTCGCACTTGTGTTGGTGCAGGAAACCACTTTTGCACTTGTATTAGTGTGGAAAAAACACTTTTTGCACTTGTGATAGTGTTGAAAAACCACTTTTTGCACTTGTGTTAGTGTTGAAAAACCACTTTTCGCACTTGTGCTGGTGCAGGAAACCACTTTTGCACTTGTATTAGTGTGGAAAAAACACTCTTTGCACTTGTGATGGTGTTGAAAAACCACTTTTCGCACTTGTGTTAGTGTTGAAAAACCACTTTTCGCACTTGTGTTAGTGTTGAAAAACCACTTTTCGCACTTGTGTTAGTGTTGAAAAACCACTTTTCGCACTTGTGTTAGTGTTGAAAAACCACTTTTCGCACTTGTGTTAGTGTTGAAAAACCACTTTTCGCACTTGTGTTTGTGCAGGAATCCACTTTTGCACTTGTATTAGTGTGGAAAAAACACTTTTTGCACTTGTGATAGTGTTGAAAAAACAATTTTGCATTTGTGTTAGTGTTGAAAAACTACTTTTCGCAATTGTGTTGGTGCAGGAAACCACTTTTGCACTTGTATTAAGTGTGGAAAAAACACTCTTTGCACTTGTGATAGTGTTGAAAAAACACTTTTTGCCACTTGTGTTAGTGGTTGAAAAACACACTTTTTGCACTTGTGTTAGTGTTGAAAAACCACTTTTCGCACTTGTGTTGGTGCAGGAAACCCACTTTTGCACTTGTAAGGAGTGTGGAAAAAGCACTTTTTGCACTTGTGTTAGTGTTGAAAAACCACTTTTCGCACTTGTGTTAGTGTTGAAAAACCACTTTTCGCACTTGTGTTAGTGTTGAAAAACCACTTTTCGCACTTGTGTTAGTGCAGGAAACCACTTTTGCACTTGTATTAGTGTGGAAAAAACACTTTTTGCACTTGTGATAGTGTTGAAAAAACACTTTTTGCACTTGTGTTAGTGTTGAAAAAACACTTTTTGCACTTGTGTTAGTGTTGAAAAACCACTTTTCGCACTTGTGTTGGTGCAGGAAACCACTTTTGCACTTGTATTAGTGTGGAAAAACCACTTTTCGCACTTGTGTTCGTGTTGAAAAACCACTTTTCGCACTTGTGTTAGTGTTGAAAAACCACTTTTCGCACTTGTGTTGGTGCAGGAAACCACTTTTGCACTTGTATTAGTGTAGAAAAAACACTTTTTTGCACTTGTGATAGTTTTGAAAAACCACTTTTCGCACTTGTGTTAGTGTTGAAAAACCACTTTTCGCACCTGTGTTGGTGCAGGAAACCACTTTTGCACTTGTGATAGTGTTGAAAAACCACTTTTCGCACTTGCGTTAGTGTGAAAAACCACTTTTTGCACTTGTGTTAGTGTTGAAAAACCACTTTTCGCACTTGTGTTAGTGTTGAAAAACCACTTTTCGCGCTTGTGTTGGTGCAGGAAACCACTTTTGCACTTGTATTAGTGTGGAAAAAACCACTTTTCGCACTTGTGTTAGTGTTGAAAAACCACTTTTCGCACGTGTGTTAGTGTTGAAAAACCACTTTTCGCACTTGTGTTGGTGCAGGAAACCACTTTTGCACTTGTATTAGTGTGGAAAAAACACTTTTTGCACTTGTGATAGTGTTGAAAAAACACTTTTTGCACTTGTGTAGTGTTGAAAAACCACTTTTCGCACTTGTGTTGGTGCAGGAAACCACTTTTGCACTTGTATTAGGTGTGGAAAAACCACTTTTCGCACTTGTGTTAGTGTTGAAAAACCACTTTTCGCACGTGTGTTAGTGTTGAAAAACCACTTTTCGCACTTGTGTTGGTGCAGGAAACCACTTTTGCACTTGTATTAGTGTGGAAAAAACACTTTTTGCACTTGTGATAGTGTTGAAAAACCACTTTTCGCACTTGTGTTAGTGTTGAAAAACCACTTTTCGCACTTGTGTTAGTGTTGAAAAACCACTTTTCGCACTTGTGTTAGTGTTGAAAAACCACTTTTCGCACTTGTGTTAGTGTTGAAAAACCACTTTTCGCACTTGTGTTGGTGCAGGAAACCACTTTTGCACTTGTATTAGTGTGGAAAAAACAATTTTTGCACTTGTGTTAGTGTTGAAAAACCACTTTTCGCACTTCTGCTGGTGCAGGAAACCACTTTTGCACTTGTATTAGTGTGGAAAAAACACTTTTTGCACTTGTGATGGTGTTGAAAAACCACTTTTTGCACTTGTGTTAGTGTTGAAAAACCACTTTTCGCACTTGTGTTAGTGTTGAAAAACCACTTTTCGCACTTGTGTTGGTGCAGGAAACCACTTTTGCACTTGTATTAGTGTGGAAAAACCACTTTTTCGCACTTGTGTTAGTGTTGAAAAACCACTTTTCGCACGTTGTGTTAGTGTTGAAAAACCACTTTTCGCACTTGTGTTGGTGCAGGAAACCACTTTTGCACTTGTATTAGTGTTGAAAAAACACTTTTTGCACTTGTGATAGTGTTGAAAAAACACTTTTTGCACTTGTGTTAGTGTTGAAAAACCACTTTTCGCACTTGTGTTGGTGCAGGAAACCACTTTTGCACTTGTATTAGTGTGGAAAAAACCACTTTTCGCACTTGTGTTCGTGTTGAAAAACCACTTTTCGCACGTGTGTTAGTGTTGAAAAACCACTTTTCGCACTTTGTGTTGGTGCAGGAAACCACTTTTGCACTTGTATTAGTGTGGAAAAAAACACTTTTTGCACTTGTGATTGTGTTGAAAAAACACTTTTTGCACTTGTGTTAGTGTTGAAAAACCACTTTTCGCACTTGTGTTAGTGTTGAAAAACCACTTTTCGCACTTGTGTTGGTGCAGGAAACCACTTTTGCACTTATATTAGTGTGGAAAAAACACTTTTTGCACTTGTGATAGTGTTGAAAAAACACTTTTTGCACTTGTGTTGGTGCAGGAAACCACTTTTGCACTTGTATTAGTGTGGAAAAACCACTTTTCGCACTTGTGTTAGTGTTGAAAAACCACTTTTCGCACGTGTGTTAGTGTTGAAAAACCACTTTTCGCACTTGTGTTGGTGCAGGAAACCACTTTTGCACTTGTATTAGTGTGGAAAAAACACTTTTTGCACTTGTGATAGTGTTGAAAAACCACTTTTCACACTTGTGATGGTGCAGGAAAGTGTTTCCTGCACCATCACAAGTGTGAAAAGTGGTTTTTCAACACTATCACAAGTGCAAAAAGTGTTTTTTCCACACTAATACAAGTGCAAAAGTGGTTTCCTGCACCAACACAAGTGCGAAAAGTGGTTTTTCAACACTAACACAACGTGCGAAAAGTGGTTTTTCAACACTAACACAAGTGCGAAAAGTGGTTTTTCCACACTAATACAAGTGCAAAAGTGGTTTCCTGCACCAACACAAGTGCAAAAAGTGTTTTTCAACACTATCACAAGTGCAAAAAGTGTTTTTTTCCACACTAATATAAGTGCAAAAGTGGTTTCCTGCACCAACACAAGTGCGAAAAGTGGTTTTTCAACACTAACACAAGTGCGAAAAGTGGTTTTTCAACACTAACACAAGTGCAAAAAGTGTTTTTTCAACACAATCACAAGTGCAAAAAGTGTTTTTTCCACACTAATACAAGTGCAAAAGTGGTTTCCTGCACCAACACAAGTGCGAAAAGTGGTTTTTCAACACTAACACACGTGCGAAAAGTGGTTTTTCAACACGAACACAAGTGCGAAAAGTGGTTTTTCCACACTAATACAAGTGCAAAAGTGGTTTCCTGCACCAACACAAGTGCGAAAAGTGGTTTTTCAACACTAACACAAGTGCAAAAAGTGTTTTTTCAACACTATCACAAGTGCAAAAAGTGTTTTTTCAACACTAATACAAGTGCAAAAGTGGGTTTCCTGCACCAACACAAGTGCGAAAAGTGGTTTTTCAACACTAACACACGTGCGAAAAGTGGTTTTTCAACACTAACACAAGTGCGAAAAGTGGTTTTTCCACACTAATACAAGTGCAAAAGTGGTTTCCTGCACAACACAAGTGCGAAAAGTGGTTTTTCAACACTAACACAAGTGCGGAAAAGTGGTTTTTCAACACTAACACAAGTGCAAAAAGTGGTTTTTCAACACCATCACAAGTGCAAAAAGTGTTTTTTTCCACACTAATACAAGTGCAAAAGTGGTTTCCTGCACCAGCAGAAGTGCGAAAAGTGGTTTTTCAACACTAAACACAAGTGCAAAAATTGTTTTTTCCACACTAATACAAGTGCAAAAGTGGTTTCCTGCACCAACACAAGTGCGAAAAGTGGTTTTTCAACACTAACACAAGTGCGAAAAGTGGTTTTTCAACACTAACACAAGTGCGAAAAGTGGTTTTTCAACACTAACACAAGTGCGAAAAGTGGTTTTTCAACACTAACACAAGTGCGAAAAGTGGTTTTTCAACACTATCACAAGTGCAAAAAGTGTTTTTTCCACACTAATACAAGTGCAAAAGTGGTTTCCTGCACCAACACAAGTGCGAAAAGTGGTTTTCAACACTAACACACGTGCGAAAAGTGGTTTTTTCAACACTAACACAAGTGCGAAAAGTGGTTTTTCCACACTAATACAAGTGCAAAAGTGGTTTCCTGCACCAACACAAGTGCGAAAAGTGGTTTTTCAACACTAACACAAGTGCAAAAAGTGTTTTTTTCAACACTATCACAAGTGCAAAAAGTGTTTTTTCCACACTAATACAAGTGCAAAAGTGGTTTCCTGCACCAACACAAGTGCGAAAAGTGGTTTTTCAACACTAACACACGTGCGAAAAGTGGTTTTTCAACACTAACACAAGTGCGAAAAGTGTTTTTCCACACTAATACAAGTGCAAAAGTGGTTTCCTGCACCAACACAAGCGCGAAAAGTGGTTTTTCAACACTAACACAAGTGCGAAAAGTGGTTTTTCAACACTAACACAAGTGCAAAAAGTAGGTTTTTCAACACTAACGCAAGTGCGAAAAGTGGTTTTTCAACACTATCACAAGTGCAAAAGTGGTTTCCCTGCACCAACACAGGTGCGAAAAGTGTTTTTCAACACTAACACAAGTGCGAAAGAAGTGGTTTTTCAAAACTATCACAAGTGCAAAAAGTGTTTTTTCTACACTAATACAAGTGCAAAGTGGTTTCCTGCACCAACACAAGTGCGAAAAGTGGTTTTTCAACACTAACACAAGTGCGAAAAGTGGTTTTTCAACACGAACACAAGTGCGAAAAGTGGTTTTTCCACACTAATACAAGTGCAAAAGTGGTTTCCTGCACCAACACAAGTGCGAAAAGTGGTTTTCAACACTAACACAAGTGCAAAAAGTGTTTTTTCAACACTAACACAAGTGCAAAAAGTGTTTTTTCAACACTATCACAAGGTGCAAAAAGTGTTTTTTCCACACTAATACAAGTGCAAAAGTGGTTTCCTGCACTAACACAAGTGCGAAAAAGTGGTTTTTCAACACTAACACAAGTGCGAAAGTGGTTTTTCAACACTAACACAAGTGCGAAAAGTGGTTTTTCAACACTAACACAAGTGCAAAAAGTGCTTTTTTCCACACTCCTACAAGTGCAAAAGTGGTTTCCTGCACCAACACAAGTGCGAAAAGTGGTTTTTCAACACTAACACAAGTGCAAAAAGTGGTTTTTCAACACTAACACAAGTGCAAAAAGTGTTTTTTCAACACTATCACAAGTGCAAAGAGTGTTTTTTCCACACTAATACAAGTGCAAAAGTGGTTTCCTGCACCAACACAATTGCGAAAAGTAGTTTTTTCAACACTAACACAAATGCAAAATGTGTTTTTTCAACACTATCACAAGTGCAAAAAGTGTTTTTTCCACACTAATACAAGTGCAAAAGTGGATTCCTGCACAAACACAAGTGCGAAAAAGTGGTTTTTCAACACTAACACAAGTGCGAAAAGTGGTTTTTCAACACTAACACAAGTGCGAAAAGTGGTTTTTCAACACTAACACAAGGTGCGAAAAGTGGTTTTTCAACACTAACACAAGTGCGAAAAGTGGTTTTTCAACACTAACACAAGTGCGAAAAGTGGTTTTTCAACACCATCACAAGTGCAAAGAGTGTTTTTTCCACACTAATACAAGTGCAAAAGTGGTTTCCTGCACCAGCACAAGTGCGAAAAGTGGTTTTTCAACACTAACACAAGTGCAAAAAGTGGTTTTTCAACACTATCACAAGTGCAAAAAGTGTTTTTTCCACACTAATACAAGTGCAAAAGTGGTTTCCTGCACCAACACAAGTGCGAAAAGTGGTTTTTCAACACTAACACAAGTGCGAAAAGTGGTCTTTCAACAATAACACAAGTGCGAAAAGTGGTTTTTCCACACTAATACAAGTGCAAAAGTGGTTTCCTGCACCAACACAAGTGCGAAAAGTGGTTTTTCAACACTAACACAAGTGCGAAAAGTGGTTTTTCAACACTAACACAAGTGCGAAAAGTGGTTTTTCAACACTAACACAAGTGCGAAAAGTGTTTTTCCACACTAATACAAGTGCAAAAGTGGTTTCCTGCACCAACACAAGTGCGAAAAGTGGTTTTTCAACACTAACACAAGTGCAAAAAGTGGTTTTTCAACACTAACGCAAGTGCGAAAAGTGGTTTTTCAACACTATCACAAGTGCAAAAAGTGCTTTTTCCACACTAATACAAGTGCAAAAGTGGCTTCCTGCACCAGCACGAGTGCGAAAAGTGGTTTTTCAACACTAACACAAGTGCGAAATTGGTTTTTCAACACTATCACAAGTGCAAAAAGTGTTTTTTCCACACTAATACAAGTGCAAAAGTGGTTTCCTGCACCAACACAGGTGCGAAAAGTGTTTTTTCAACACTAACACAAGTGCGAAAAGTGGTTTTTCAAAACTATCACAAGTGCAAAAAGTGTTTTTTCTACACTAATACAAGTGCAAAAGTGGTTTCCTGCACCAACACAAGTGTGAAAAGTGGTTTTTCAACACTAACACAAGTGCGAAAAGTGGTTTTTCAACACTATCACAAGTGCAAAAAGTGTTTTTTCCACACTAATACAAGTGCAAAAGTGGTTTCCTGCACCATCACAAGTGTGAAAAGTGGTTTTTCAACACTATCACAAGTGCAAAAAGTGTTTTTTCCACACTAATACAAGTGCAAAAGTGGTTTCCTGCACCAACACAAGTGCGAAAAGTGGTTTTTCAACACTAACACACGTGCGAAAAGTGGTTTTTCAACACTAACACAAGTGCGAAAAGTGGTTTTTCCACACTAATACAAGTGCAAAAGTGGTTTCCTGCACCAACACAAGTGCAAAAAGTGTTTTTTCAACACTATCACAAGTGCAAAAAGTGTTTTTTCCACACTAATATAAGTGCAAAAGTGGTTTCCTGCACCAACACAAGTGCGAAAAGTGGTTTTTCAACACTAACACAAGTGCGAAAAGTGGTTTTTCAACACTAACACAAGTGCAAAAAGTGTTTTTTCAACACAATCACAAGTGCAAAAAGTGTTTTTTCCACAATAATACAAGTGCAAAAGTGGTTTCCTGCACCAACACAAGTGCGAAAAGTGGTTTTTCAACACTAACACACGTGCGAAAAGTGGTTTTTCAACACTAACACAAGTGCGAAAAGTGGTTTTTCCACACTAATACAAGTGCAAAAGTGGTTTCCTGCACCAACACAAGTGCGAAAAGTGGTTTTTCAACACTAACACAAGTGCAAAAAGTGTTTTTTCAACACTATCACAAGTGCAAAAAGTGTTTTTTCAACACTAATACAAGTGCAAAAGTGGTTTCCTGCACCAACACAAGTGCGAAAAGTGGTTTTTCAACACTAACACACGTGCGAAAAGTGGTTTTTCAACACTAACACAAGTGCGAAAAGTGGTTTTTCCACACTAATACAAGTGCAAAAGTGGTTTCCTGCACCAACACAAGTGCGAAAAGTGGTTTTTCAACACTAACACAAGTGCGAAAAGTGGTTTTTCAACACTAACACAAGTGCAAAAAGTGGTTTTTCAACACCATCACAAGTGCAAAAAGTGTTTTTTCCACACTAATACAAGTGCAAAAGTGGTTTCCTGCACCAGCAGAAGTGCGAAAAGTGGTTTTTCAACACTAACACAAGTGCAAAAAGTGTTTTTTCCACACTAATACAAGTGCAAAAGTGGTTTCCTGCACCAACACAAGTGCGAAAAGTGGTTTTTCAACACTAACACAAGTGCGAAAAGTGGTTTTTCAACACTAACACAAGTGCGAAAAGTGTTTTTTTCCACACTAATACAAGTGCAAAAGTGGTTTCCTGCACCAACACAAGTGCGAAAAGTGGTTTTTCAACACTAACACAAGTGCGAAAAGTGGTTTTTCAACACTAACACAAGTGCGAAAAGTGGTTTTTCAACACTAACACAAGTGCGAAAAGTGGTTTTTCAACACTAACACAAGTGCGAAAAGTGGTTTTTCAACACTATCACAAGTGCAAAAAGTGTTTTTTCCACACTAATACAAGTGCAAAAGTGGTTTCCTGCACCAACACAAGTGCGAAAAGTGGTTTTTCAACACTAACACACGTGCGAAAAGTGGTTTTTCAACACTAACACAAGTGCGAAAAGTGGTTTTTCCACACTAATACAAGTGCAAAAGTGGTTTCCTGCACCAACACAAGTGCGAAAAGTGGTTTTTCAACACTAACACAAGTGCAAAAAGTGTTTTTTCAACACTATCACAAGTGCAAAAAGTGTTTTTTCCACACTAATACAAGTGCAAAAGTGGTTTCCTGCACCAACACAAGTGCGAAAAGTGGTTTTTCAACACTAACACACGTGCGAAAAGTGGTTTTTCAACACTAACACAAGTGCGAAAAGTGGTTTTTCAACACTAACACAAGTGCAAAAAGTGGTTTTTCAACACTAACGCAAGTGCGAAAAGTGGTTTTTCAACACTATCACAAGTGCAAAAAGTGCTTTTTCCACACTAATACAAGTGCAAAAGTGGCTTCCTGCACCAGCACGAGTGCGAAAAGTGGTTTTTCAACACTAACACAAGTGCGAAAAGTGGTTTTTCAACACTATCACAAGTGCAAAAAGTGTTTTTTCCACACTAATACAAGTGCAAAAGTGGTTTCCTGCACCAACACAGGTGCGAAAAGTGGTTTTTCAACACTAACACAAGTGCGAAAAGTGGTTTTTCAAAACTATCACAAGTGCAAAAAGTGTTTTTTCTACACTAATACAAGTGCAAAAGTGGTTTACTGCACCAACACAAGTGCGAAAAGTGGTTTTTCAACACTAACACAAGTGCGAAAAGTGGTTTTTCAACACGAACACAAGTGCGAAAAGTGGTTTTTCCACACTAATACAAGTGCAAAAGTGGTTTCCTGCACCAACACAAGTGCGAAAAGTGGTTTTTCAACACTAACACAAGTGCAAAAAGTGTTTTTTCAACACTAACACAAGTGCAAAAAGTGTTTTTTCAACACTATCACAAGTGCAAAAAGTGTTTTTTCCACACTAATACAAGTGCAAAAGTGGTTTCCTGCACCAACACAAGTGCGAAAAGTGGTTTTTCAACACTAACACAAGTGCGAAAAGTGGTTTTTCAACACTAACACAAGTGCGAAAAGTGGTTTTTCAACACTAACACAAGTGCAAAAAGTGCTTTTTCCACACTACTACAAGTGCAAAAGTGGTTTCCTGCACCAACACAAGTGCGAAAAGTGGTTTTTCAACACTAACACAAGTGCAAAAAGTCGTTTTTCAACACTATCACAAGTGCAAAAAGTGTTTTTTCCACACTAATACAAGTGCAAAAGTGGTTTCCTGCACCAACACAAGTGCGAAAAGTGGTTTTTCAACACTAACACAAGTGCGAAAAGTGGTTTTTCAACACTAACACAAGTGCAAAAAGTGTTTTATCAACACTATCACAAGTGCAAAGAGTGTTTTTTCCACACTAATACAAGTGCAAAAGTGGTTTCCTGCACCAACACAATTGCGAAAAGTAGTTTTTCAACACTAACACAAATGCAAAATGTGTTTTTTCAACACTATCACAAGTGCAAAAAGTGTTTTTTCCACACTAATACAAGTGCAAAAGTGGATTCCTGCACCAATACAAGTGCGAAAAGTGGTTTTTCAACACTAACACAAGTGCGAAAAGTGGTTTTTCAACACTAACACAAGTGCGAAAAGTGCTTTTTCAACACTAACACAAGTGCGAAAAGTGTTTTTTCCACACTAATACAAGTGCAAAAGTGGTTTCCTGCACCAACACAAGTGCGAAAAGTGGTTTTTCAACACTAACACAAGTGCGAAAAGTGGTTTTTCAACACTAACACAAGTGCGAAAAGTGGTTTTTCAACACTATCACAAGTGCAAAAAGTGTTTTTTCCACACTAATACAAGTGCAAAAGTGGTTTCCTGCACCAACACAAGTGCGAAAAGTGGTTTTTCAACACTAACACAAGTGCGAAAAGTGGTTTTTCAACACTAACACAAGTGCGAAAAGTGGTTTTTCAACACTAACACAAGTGCGAAAAGTGGTTTTTCAACACTAACACAAGTGCGAAAAGTGGTTTTTCAACACTATCACAAGTGCAAAAAGTGTTTTTTCCACACTAATACAAGTGCAAAAGTGGTTTCCTGCACCAACACAAGTGCGAAAAGTGGTTTTTCAACACTAACACACGTGCGAAAAGTGGTTTTTCAACACTAACACAAGTGCGAAAAGTGGTTTTTCCACACTAATACAAGTGCAAAAGTGGTTTCCTGCACCAACACAAGTGCGAAAAGTGGTTTTTCAACACTAACACAAGTGCAAAAAGTGTTTTTTCAACACTATCACAAGTGCAAAAAGTGTTTTTTCCACACTAATACAAGTGCAAAAGTGGTTTCCTGCACCAACACAAGTGCGAAAAGTGGTTTTTCAACACTAACACACGTGCGAAAAGTGGTTTTTCAACACTAACACAAGTGCGAAAAGTGGTTTTTCAACACTAACACAAGTGCAAAAAGTGGTTTTTCAACACTAACGCAAGTGCGAAAAGTGGTTTTTCAACACTATCACAAGTGCAAAAAGTGCTTTTTCCACACTAATACAAGTGCAAAAGTGGCTTCCTGCACCAGCACGAGTGCGAAAAGTGGTTTTTCAACACTAACACAAGTGCGAAAAGTGGTTTTTCAACACTATCACAAGTGCAAAAAGTGTTTTTTCCACACTAATACAAGTGCAAAAGTGGTTTCCTGCACCAACACAGGTGCGAAAAGTGGTTTTTCAACACTAACACAAGTGCGAAAAGTGGTTTTTCAAAACTATCACAAGTGCAAAAAGTGTTTTTTCTACACTAATACAAGTGCAAAAGTGGTTTACTGCACCAACACAAGTGCGAAAAGTGGTTTTTCAACACTAACACAAGTGCGAAAAGTGGTTTTTCAACACGAACACAAGTGCGAAAAGTGGTTTTTCCACACTAATACAAGTGCAAAAGTGGTTTCCTGCACCAACACAAGTGCGAAAAGTGGTTTTTCAACACTAACACAAGTGCAAAAAGTGTTTTTTCAACACTAACACAAGTGCAAAAAGTGTTTTTTCAACACTATCACAAGTGCAAAAAGTGTTTTTTCCACACTAATACAAGTGCAAAAGTGGTTTCCTGCACCAACACAAGTGCGAAAAGTGGTTTTTCAACACTAACACAAGTGCGAAAAGTGGTTTTTCAACACTAACACAAGTGCGAAAAGTGGTTTTTCAACACTAACACAAGTGCAAAAAGTGCTTTTTCCACACTACTACAAGTGCAAAAGTGGTTTCCTGCACCAACACAAGTGCGAAAAGTGGTTTTTCAACACTAACACAAGTGCAAAAAGTCGTTTTTCAACACTATCACAAGTGCAAAAAGTGTTTTTTCCACACTAATACAAGTGCAAAAGTGGTTTCCTGCACCAACACAAGTGCGAAAAGTGGTTTTTCAACACTAACACAAGTGCGAAAAGTGGTTTTTCAACACTAACACAAGTGCAAAAAGTGTTTTATCAACACTATCACAAGTGCAAAGAGTGTTTTTTCCACACTAATACAAGTGCAAAAGTGGTTTCCTGCACCAACACAATTGCGAAAAGTAGTTTTTCAACACTAACACAAATGCAAAATGTGTTTTTTCAACACTATCACAAGTGCAAAAAGTGTTTTTTCCACACTAATACAAGTGCAAAAGTGGATTCCTGCACCAATACAAGTGCGAAAAGTGGTTTTTCAACACTAACACAAGTGCGAAAAGTGGTTTTTCAACACTAACACAAGTGCGAAAAGTGCTTTTTCAACACTAACACAAGTGCGAAAAGTGTTTTTTTCCACACTAATACAAGTGCAAAAGTGGTTTCCTGCACCAACACAAGTGCGAAAAGTGGTTTTTCAACACTAACACAAGTGCGAAAAGTGGTTTTTCAACACTAACACAAGTGCGAAAAGTGGTTTTTCAAAACTATCACAAGTGCAAAAAGTGTTTTTTCTACACTAATACAAGTGCAAAAGTGGTTTACTGCACCAACACAAGTGCGAAAAGTGGTTTTTCAACACTAACACAAGTGCGAAAAGTGGTTTTTCAACACGAACACAAGTGCGAAAAGTGGTTTTTCCACACTAATACAAGTGCAAAAGTGGTTTCCTGCACCAACACAAGTGCGAAAAGTGGTTTTTCAACACTAACACAAGTGCAAAAAGTGTTTTTTCAACACTAACACAAGTGCAAAAAGTGTTTTTTCAACACTATCACAAGTGCAAAAAGTGTTTTTTCCACACTAATACAAGTGCAAAAGTGGTTTCCTGCACCAACACAAGTGCGAAAAGTGGTTTTTCAACACTAACACAAGTGCGAAAAGTGGTTTTTCAACACTAACACAAGTGCGAAAAGTGGTTTTTCAACACTAACACAAGTGCAAAAAGTGCTTTTTCCACACTACTACAAGTGCAAAAGTGGTTTCCTGCACCAACACAAGTGCGAAAAGTGGTTTTTCAACACTAACACAAGTGCAAAAAGTCGTTTTTCAACACTATCACAAGTGCAAAAAGTGTTTTTTCCACACTAATACAAGTGCAAAAGTGGTTTCCTGCACCAACACAAGTGCGAAAAGTGGTTTTTCAACACTAACACAAGTGCGAAAAGTGGTTTTTCAACACTAACACAAGTGCAAAAAGTGTTTTATCAACACTATCACAAGTGCAAAGAGTGTTTTTTCCACACTAATACAAGTGCAAAAGTGGTTTCCTGCACCAACACAATTGCGAAAAGTAGTTTTTCAACACTAACACAAATGCAAAATGTGTTTTTTCAACACTATCACAAGTGCAAAAAGTGTTTTTTCCACACTAATACAAGTGCAAAAGTGGATTCCTGCACCAATACAAGTGCGAAAAGTGGTTTTTCAACACTAACACAAGTGCGAAAAGTGGTTTTTCAACACTAACACAAGTGCGAAAAGTGCTTTTTCAACACTAACACAAGTGCGAAAAGTGTTTTTTCCACACTAATACAAGTGCAAAAGTGGTTTCCTGCACCAACACAAGTGCGAAAAGTGGTTTTTCGACACTAACACAAGTGCGAAAAGTGGTTTTTCAACACTAACACAAGTGCGAAAAGTGGTTTTTCAACACTATCACAAGTGCAAAAAGTGTTTTTTCCACACTAATACAAGTGCAAAAGTGGTTTCCTGCACCAACACAAGTGCGAAAAGTGGTTTTTCAACACTAACACAAGTGCGAAAAGTGGTTTTTCAACACTAACACAAGTGCGAAAAGTGGTTTTTCAACACTAACACAAGTGCGAAAAGTGGTTTTTCAACACTAACACAAGTGCGAAAAGTGGTTTTTCAACACTATCACAAGTGCAAAAAGTGTTTTTTCCACACTAATACAAGTGCAAAAGTGGTTTCCTGCACCAACACAAGTGCGAAAAGTGGTTTTTCAACACTAACACACGTGCGAAAAGTGGTTTTTCAACACTAACACAAGTGCGAAAAGTGGTTTTTCCACACTAATACAAGTGCAAAAGTGGTTTCCTGCACCAACACAAGTGCGAAAAGTGGTTTTTCAACACTAACACAAGTGCAAAAAGTGTTTTTTCAACACTATCACAAGTGCAAAAAGTGTTTTTTCCACACTAATACAAGTGCAAAAGTGGTTTCCTGCACCAACACAAGTGCGAAAAGTGGTTTTTCAACACTAACACACGTGCGAAAAGTGGTTTTTCAACACTAACACAAGTGCGAAAAGTGGTTTTTCAACACTAACACAAGTGCAAAAAGTGGTTTTTCAACACTAACGCAAGTGCGAAAAGTGGTTTTTCAACACTATCACAAGTGCAAAAAGTGCTTTTTCCACACTAATACAAGTGCAAAAGTGGCTTCCTGCACCAGCACGAGTGCGAAAAGTGGTTTTTCAACACTAACACAAGTGCGAAAAGTGGTTTTTCAACACTATCACAAGTGCAAAAAGTGTTTTTTCCACACTAATACAAGTGCAAAAGTGGTTTCCTGCACCAACACAGGTGCGAAAAGTGGTTTTTCAACACTAACACAAGTGCGAAAAGTGGTTTTTCAAAACTATCACAAGTGCAAAAAGTGTTTTTTCTACACTAATACAAGTGCAAAAGTGGTTTACTGCACCAACACAAGTGCGAAAAGTGGTTTTTCAACACTAACACAAGTGCGAAAAGTGGTTTTTCAACACGAACACAAGTGCGAAAAGTGGTTTTTCCACACTAATACAAGTGCAAAAGTGGTTTCCTGCACCAACACAAGTGCGAAAAGTGGTTTTTCAACACTAACACAAGTGCAAAAAGTGTTTTTTCAACACTAACACAAGTGCAAAAAGTGTTTTTTCAACACTATCACAAGTGCAAAAAGTGTTTTTTCCACACTAATACAAGTGCAAAAGTGGTTTCCTGCACCAACACAAGTGCGAAAAGTGGTTTTTCAACACTAACACAAGTGCGAAAAGTGGTTTTTCAACACTAACACAAGTGCGAAAAGTGGTTTTTCAACACTAACACAAGTTCAAAAAGTGCTTTTTCCACACTACTACAAGTGCAAAAGTGGTTTCCTGCACCAACACAAGTGCGAAAAGTGGTTTTTCAACACTAACACAAGTGCAAAAAGTCGTTTTTCAACACTATCACAAGTGCAAAAAGTGTTTTTTCCACACTAATACAAGTGCAAAAGTGGTTTCCTGCACCAACACAAGTGCGAAAAGTGGTTTTTCAACACTAACACAAGTGCGAAAAGTGGTTTTTCAACACTAACACAAGTGCAAAAAGTGTTTTATCAACACTATCACAAGTGCAAAGAGTGTTTTTTCCACACTAATACAAGTGCAAAAGTGGTTTCCTGCACCAACACAATTGCGAAAAGTAGTTTTTCAACACTAACACAAATGCAAAATGTGTTTTTTCAACACTATCACAAGTGCAAAAAGTGTTTTTTCCACACTAATACAAGTGCAAAAGTGGATTCCTGCACCAATACAAGTGCGAAAAGTGGTTTTTCAACACTAACACAAGTGCGAAAAGTGGTTTTTCAACACTAACACAAGTGCGAAAAGTGCTTTTTCAACACTAACACAAGTGCGAAAAGTGTTTTTTCCACACTAATACAAGTGCAAAAGTGGTTTCCTGCACCAACACAAGTGCGAAAAGTGGTTTTTCAACACTAACACAAGTGCGAAAAGTGGTTTTTCAACACTAACACAAGTGCGAAAAGTGGTTTTTCAACACTATCACAAGTGCAAAAAGTGTTTTTTCCACACTAATACAAGTGCAAAAGTGGTTTCCTGCACCAACACAAGTGCGAAAAGTGTTTTTTCAACACTAACACAAGTGCGAAAAGTGGTTTTTCAACACTATCACAAGTGCAAAAAGTGTTTTTTCCACACTAATACAAGTGCAAAAGTGGTTTCCTGCACCATCACAAGTGCGAAAAGTGGTTTTTCAACACTAACACAAGTGCGAAAAGTGGTTTTTCAACACTAACACAAGTGCGAAAAGTGGTTTTTCCACACTAATACAAGTGCAAAAGTGGTGTCCTGCATCAACACAAGTGCGAAAAGTGGTTTTTCAACACTAACACAAGTGCAAAAAGTGGTTTTTCAACACTATCACAAGTGCAAAAAGTGTTTTTTCCACACTAATACAAGTGCAAAAGTGGTTTCCTGCACCAACACAAGTGCGAAAAGTGGTTTTTCAACACTAACACAAGTGCGAAAAGTGGTTTTTCAACACGATCACAAGTGCAAAAAGTGTTTTTTCCACACTAATACAAGTGCAAAAGTGGTTTCCTGCACCATCACACGTGCGAAAAGTGGTTTTTCAACACTAACACAAGTGCGAAAAGTGGTTTTTCAACACTAACACAAGTGCGAAAAGTGGTTTTTCCACACTAATACAAGTGCAAAAGTGGTGTCCTGCATCAACACAAGTGCGAAAAGTGGTTTTTCAACACTAACACAAGTGCAAAAAGTGGTTTTTCAACACTATCACAAGTGCAAAAAGTGTTTTTTCCACACTAATACAAGTGCAAAAGTGGTTTCCTGCACAAACACAAGTGCGAAAAGTGGTTTTTCAACACTAACACAAGTGCGAAAAGTGGTTTTTCAACACTAACACAAGTGCGAAAAGTGGTTTTTCAACACTAACACAAGTGCGAAAAGTGGTTTTTCAACACTAACACAAGTGCGAAAAGTGGTTTTTCAACACTAACACAAGTGCGAAAAGTGGTTTTTCAACACCATCACAAGTGCAAAAAGTGTTTTTTCCACACTAATACAAGTGCAAAAGTGGTTTCCTGCACCAGCACAAGTGCGAAAAGTGGTTTTTCAACACTAACACAAGTGCAAAAAGTGGTTTTTCAACACTATCACAAGTGCAAAAAGTGTTTTTTCCACACTAATACAAGTGCAAAAGTGGTTTCCTGCACCAACACAAGTGCGAAAAGTGGTTTTTCAACACTAACACAAGTGCGAAAAGTGGTCTTTCAACAATAACACAAGTGCGAAAAGTGGTTTTTCCACACTAATACAAGTGCAAAAGTGGTTTCCTGCACCAACACAAGTGCGAAAAGTGGTTTTTCAACACTAACACAAGTGCGAAAAGTGGTTTTTCAACACTAACACAAGTGCGAAAAGTGGTTTTTCAACACTAACACAAGTGCGAAAAGTGTTTTTCCACACTAATACAAGTGCAAAAGTGGTTTCCTGCACCAACACAAGTGCGAAAAGTGGTTTTTCAACACTAACACAAGTGCAAAAAGTGGTTTTTCAACACTAACGCAAGTGCGAAAAGTTGTTTTTCAACACTATCACAAGTGCAAAAAGTGCTTTTTCCACACTAATACAAGTGCAAAAGTGGCTTCCTGCACCAGCACGAGTGCGAAAAGTGGTTTTTCAACACTAACACAAGTGCGAAATTGGTTTTTCAACACTATCACAAGTGCAAAAAGTGTTTTTTCCACACTAACACAAGTGCAAAAGTGGTTTCCTGCACCAACACAGGTGCGAAAAGTGGTTTTTAACACTAACACAAGTGCGAAAAGTGGTTTTTCAAAACTATCACAAGTGCAAAAAGTGTTTTTTCTACACTAATACAAGTGCAAAAGTGGTTTCCTGCACCAACACAAGTGTGAAAAGTGGTTTTTCAACACTAACACAAGTGCGAAAAGTGGTTTTTCAACACTATCACAAGTGCAAAAAGTGTTTTTTTCCACACTAATACAAGTGCAAAAGTGGTTTCCTGCACCATCACAAGTGTGAAAAGTGGTTTTTCAACACTATCACAAGTGCAAAAAGTGTTTTTTCCACACTAATACAAGTGCAAAAGTGGTTTCCTGCACCAACAAATGTGCGAAAAGTGGTTTTTCAACACTAACACACGTGCGAAAAGTGGTTTTTCCACACTAATACAAGTGCAAAAGTGGTTTCCTGCACCAACACAAGTGCAAAAAGTGTTTTTTCAACACTATCACAAGTGCAAAAAGTGTTTTTTCCACACTAATATAAGTGCAAAAGTGGTTTCCTGCACCAACACAAGTGCGAAAAGTGGTTTTTCAACACTAACACAAGTGCGAAAAGTGGTTTTTCAACACTAACACAAGTGCAAAAAGTGTTTTTTCAACACAATCACAAGTGCAAAAAGTGTTTTTTCCACACTAATACAAGTGCAAAAGTGGTTTCCTGCACCAACACAAGTGCGAAAAGTGGTTTTTCAACACTAACACACGTGCGAAAAGTGGTTTTTCAACACTAACACAAGTGCGAAAAGTGGTTTTTCCACACTAATACAAGTGCAAAAGTGGTTTCCTGCACCAACACAAGTGCGAAAAGTGGTTTTTCAACACTAACACAAGTGCAAAAAGTGTTTTTTCAACACTATCACAAGTGCAAAAAGTGTTTTTTCAACACTAATACAAGTGCAAAAGTGGTTTCCTGCACCAACACAAGTGCGAAAAGTGGTTTTTCAACACTAACACAAGTGCGAAAAGTGGTTTTTCAACACTAACACAAGTGCAAAAAGTGGTTTTTCAACACCATCACAAGTGCAAAAAGTGTTTTTTCCACACTAATACAAGTGCAAAAGTGGTTTCCTGCACCAGCAGAAGTGCGAAAAGTGGTTTTTCAACACTAACACAAGTGCAAAAAGTGTTTTTTCCACACTAATACAAGTGCAAAAGTGGTTTCCTGCACCAACACAAGTGCGAAAAGTGGTTTTTCAACACTAACACAAGTGCGAAAAGTGGTTTTTCAACACTAACACAAGTGCGAAAAGTGTTTTTTCCACACTAATACAAGTGCAAAAGTGGTTTCCTGCACCAACACAAGTGCGAAAAGTGGTTTTTCAACACTAACACAAGTGCGAAAAGTGGTTTTTCAACACTAACACAAGTGCGAAAAGTGGTTTTTCAACACTAACACAAGTGCGAAAAGTGGTTTTTCAACACTAACACAAGTGCGAAAAGTGGTTTTTCAACACTATCACAAGTGCAAAAAGTGTTTTTTCCACACTAATACAAGTGCAAAAGTGGTTTCCTGCACCAACACAAGTGCGAAAAGTGGTTTTTCAACACTAACACACGTGCGAAAAGTGGTTTTTCAACACTAACACAAGTGCGAAAAGTGGTTTTTCCACACTAATACAAGTGCAAAAGTGGTTTCCTGCACCAACACAAGTGCGAAAAGTGGTTTTTCAACACTAACACAAGTGCAAAAAGTGTTTTTTCAACACTATCACAAGTGCAAAAAGTGTTTTTTCCACACTAATACAAGTGCAAAAGTGGTTTCCTGCACCAACACAAGTGCGAAAAGTGGTTTTTCAACACTAACACACGTGCGAAAAGTGGTTTTTCAACACTAACACAAGTGCGAAAAGTGGTTTTTCCACACTAATACAAGTGCAAAAGTGGTTTCCTGCACCAACACAAGTGCGAAAAGTGGTTTTTCAACACTAACACAAGTGCGAAAAGTGGTTTTTCAACACTAACACAAGTGCAAAAAGTGGTTTTTCAACACTAACGCAAGTGCGAAAAGTGGTTTTTCAACACTATCACAAGTGCAAAAAGTGCTTTTTCCACACTAATACAAGTGCAAAAGTGGCTTCCTGCACCAGCACGAGTGCGAAAAGTGATTTTTCAACACTAACACAAGTGCGAAAAGTGGTTTTTCAACACTATCACAAGTGCAAAAAGTGTTTTTTCCACACTAATACAAGTGCAAAAGTGGTTTCCTGCACCAACACAGGTGCGAAAAGTGGTTTTTCAACACTAACACAAGTGCGAAAAGTGGTTTTTCAAAACTATCACAAGTGCAAAAAGTGTTTTTTCAACACTAATACAAGTGCAAAAGTGGTTTCCTGCACCAACACAAGTGCGAAAAGTGGTTTTTCAACACTAACACAAGTGCGAAAAGTGGTTTTTCCACACTATCACAAGTGCAAAAAGTGTTTTTTCCACACTAATACAAGTGCAAAAGTGGTTTCCTGCACCATCACAAGTGTGAAAAGTGGTTTTTCAACACTAACACAAGTGCGAAAAGTGGTTTTTCAACACGAACACAAGTGCGAAAAGTGGTTTTTCCACACTAATACAAGTGCAAAAGTGGTTTCCTGCACCAACACAAGTGCGAAAAGTGGTTTTTCAACACTAACACAAGTGCAAAAAGTGTTTTTTCAACACTAACACAAGTGCAAAAAGTGTTTTTTCAACACTATCACAAGTGCAAAAAGTGTTTTTTCCACACTAATACAAGTGCAAAAGTGGTTTCCTGCACCAACACAATTGCGAAAAGTGGTTTTTCAACACTAACACAAGTGCGAAAAGTGGTTTTTCAACACTAACACAAGTGCGAAAAGTGGTTTTTCAACACTAACACAAGTGCAAAAAGTGCTTTTTCCACACTACTACAAGTGCAAAAGTGGTTTCCTGCACCAACACAAGTGCGAAAAGTGGTTTTTCAACACTAACACAAGTGCAAAAAGTGGTTTTTCAACACTATCACAAGTGCAAAAAGTGTTTTTTCCACACTAATACAAGTGCAAAAGTGGTTTCCTGCACCAACACAAGTGCGAAAAGTGGTTTTTCAACACTAACACAAGTGCGAAAAGTGGTTTTTCAACACTAACACAAGTGCAAAAAGTGTTTTTTCAACACTATCACAAGTGCAAAGAGTGTTTTTTCCACACTAATACAAGTGCAAAAGTGGTTTCCTGCACCAACACAATTGCGAAAAGTAGTTTTTCAACACTAACACAAATGCAAAATGTGTTTTTTCAACACTATCACAAGTGCAAAAAGTGTTTTTTCCACACTAATACAAGTGCAAAAGTGGATTCCTGCACCAATACAAGTGCGAAAAGTGGTTTTTCAACACTAACACAAGTGCGAAAAGTGGTTTTTCAACACTAACACAAGTGTGAAAAGTGCTTTTTCAACACTAACACAAGTGCGAAAAGTGTTTTTTCCACACTAATACAAGTGCAAAAGTGGTTTCCTGCACCAACACAAGTGCGAAAAGTGGTTTTTCAACACTAACACAAGTGCGAAAAGTGGTTTTTCAACACTAACACAAGTGCGAAAAGTGGTTTTTCAACACTATCACAAGTGCAAAAAGTGTTTTTTCCACACTAATACAAGTGCAAAAGTGGTTTCCTGCACCAACACAAGTGCGAAAAGTGTTTTTTCAACACTAACACAAGTGCGAAAAGTGGTTTTTCAACACTATCACAAGTGCAAAAAGTGTTTTTTCCACACCAATACAAGTGCAAAAGTGGTTTCCTGCACCATCACAAGTGCGAAAAGTGGTTTTTCAACACTAACACAAGTGCGAAAAGTGGTTTTTCAACACTAACACAAGTGCGAAAAGTGGTTTTTCCACACTAATACAAGTGCAAAAGTGGTGTCCTGCATCAACACAAGTGCGAAAAGTGGTTTTTCAACACTAACACAAGTGCAAAAAGTGGTTTTTCAACACTATCACAAGTGCAAAAAGTGTTTTTTCCACACTAATACAAGTGCAAAAGTGGTTTCCTGCACCAACACAAGTGCGAAAAGTGGTTTTTCAACACTAACACAAGTGCGAAAAGTGGTTTTTCAACACTAACACAAGTGCGAAAAGTGGTTTTTTCCACACCAGTACAAGTGCAAAAGTAGTTTCCTGCACCAACACAAGTGCGAAAAGTGGTTTTTCAACACTAACACAAGTGCGAAAAGTGGTTTTTCAACACCATCACAAGTGCAAAAAGTGTTTTTTCCACACTAATACAAGTGCAAAAGTGGTTTCCTGCACCAGCACAAGTGCGAAAAGTGGTTTTTCAACACTAACACAAGTGCGAAAAGTGGTCTTTCAACAATAACACAAGTGCGAAAAGTGGTTTTTCCACACTAATACAAGTGCAAAAGTGGTTTCCTGCACCAACACAAGTGCGAAAAGTGGTTTTTCAACACTAACACGAGTGCGAAAAGTGGTTTTTCAACACTAACACAAGTGTGAAAAGTGGTTTTTCAACACTAACACAAGTGCGAAAAGTGTTTTTCCACACTAATACAAGTGCAAAAGTGGTTTCCTGCACCAACACAAGTGCGAAAAGTGGTTTTTCAACACTAACACAAGTGCAAAAAGTGGTTTTTCAACACTAACGCAAGTGCGAAAAGTGGTTTTTCAACACTATCACAAGTGCAAAAAGTGCTTTTTCCACACTAATACAAGTGCAAAAGTGGCTTCCTGCACCAGCACGAGTGCGAAAAGTGGTTTTTCAACACTAACACAAGTGCGAAAAGTGGTTTTTCAACACTATCACAAGTGCAAAAAGTGTTTTTTCCACACTAATACAAGTGCAAAAGTGGTTTCCTGCACCAACACAGGTGCGAAAAGTGGTTTTTCAACACTAACACAAGTGCGAAAAGTGGTTTTTCAAAACTATCACAAGTGCAAAAAGTGTTTTTTCTACACTAATACAAGTGCAAAAGTGGTTTCCTGCACCAACACAAGTGCGAAAAGTGGTTTTTCAACACTAACACAAGTGCGAAAAGTGGTTTTTCAACACTATCACAAGTGCAAAAAGTGTTTTTTCCACACTAATACAAGTGCAAAAGTGGTTTCCTGCACCATCACAAGTGTGAAAAGTGGTTTTTCAACACTATCACAAGTGCAAAAAGTGTTTTTTCCACACTAATACAAGTGCAAAAGTGGTTTCCTGCACCAACACAAGTGCGAAAAGTGGTTTTTCAACACTAACACACGTGCGAAAAGTGGTTTTTCAACACTAACACAAGTGCGAAAAGTGGTTTTTCCACACTAATACAAGTGCAAAAGTGGTTTCCTGCACCAACACAAGTGCAAAAAGTGTTTTTTCAACACTATCACAAGTGCAAAAAGTGTTTTTTCCACACTAATATAAGTGCAAAAGTGGTTTCCTGCACCAACACAAGTGCGAAAAGTGGTTTTTCAACACTAACACACGTGCGAAAAGTGTTTTTTCAACACTAACACAAGTGCGAAAAGTAGTTTTTCCACACCAATACAAGTGCAAAAGTGGTTTCCTGCACCAACACAAGTGCGAAAAGTGGTTTTTCAACACTAACACAAGTGCAAAAAGTGTTTTTTCAACACTATCACAAGTGCAAAAAGTGTTTTTTCCACACTAATACAAGTGCAAAAGTGGTTTCCTGCACCAACACAAGTGCGAAAAGTGGTTTTTCAACACTAACACACGTGCGAAAAGTGGTTTTTCAACACTAACACAAGTGCGAAAAGTGGTTTTTCCACACTAATACAAGTGCAAAAGTGGTTTCCTGCACCAACACAAGTGCGAAAAGTGGTTTTTCAACACTAACACAAGTGCAAAAAGTGTTTTTTCAACACTATCACAAGTGCAAAAAGTGTTTTTTCAACACTAATACAAGTGCAAAAGTGATTTCCTGCACCAACACAAGTGCGAAAAGTGGTTTTTCAACACTAACACACGTGCGAAAAGTGGTTTTTCAACACTAACACAAGTGCGAAAAGTGGTTTTTCCACACTAATACAAGTGCAAAAGTGGTTTCCTGCACCAACACAAGTGCGAAAAGTGGTTTTTCAACACTAACACAAGTGCGAAAAGTGGTTTTTCAACACTAACACAAGTGCAAAAAGTGGTTTTTCAACACCATCACAAGTGCAAAAAGTGTTTTTTCCACACTAACACAAGTGCAAAAGTGGTTTCCTGCACCAACACAGGTGCGAAAAGTGGTTTTTCAACACTAACACAAGTGCGAAAAGTGGTTTTTCAAAACTATCACAAGTGCAAAAAGTGTTTTTTCTACACTAATACAAGTGCAAAAGTGGTTTCCTGCACCAACACAAGTGTGAAAAGTGGTTTTTCAACACTAACACAAGTGCGAAAAGTGGTTTTTCAACACTATCACAAGTGCAAAAAGTGTTTTTTCCACACTAATACAAGTGCAAAAGTGGTTTCCTGCACCATCACAAGTGTGAAAAGTGGTTTTTCAACACTATCACAAGTGCAAAAAGTGTTTTTTCCACACTAATACAAGTGCAAAAGTGGTTTCCTGCACCAACACAAGTGCGAAAAGTGGTTTTTCAACACTAACACACGTGCGAAAAGTGGTTTTTCCACACTAATACAAGTGCAAAAGTGGTTTCCTGCACCAACACAAGTGCAAAAAGTGTTTTTTCAACACTATCACAAGTGCAAAAAGTGTTTTTTCCACACTAATATAAGTGCAAAAGTGGTTTCCTGCACCAACACAAGTGCGAAAAGTGGTTTTTCAACACTAACAAAGTGCGAAAAGTGGTTTTTCAACACTAACACAAGTGCAAAAAGTGTTTTTTCAACACAATCACAAGTGCAAAAAGTGTTTTTTCCACACTAATACAAGTGCAAAAGTGGTTTCCTGCACCAACACAAGTGCGAAAAGTGGTTTTTCAACACTAACACACGTGCGAAAAGTGGTTTTTCAACACTAACACAAGTGCGAAAAGTGGTTTTTCCACACTAATACAAGTGCAAAAGTGGTTTCCTGCACCAACACAAGTGCGAAAAGTGGTTTTTCAACACTAACACAAGTGCAAAAAGTGTTTTTTCAACACTATCACAAGTGCAAAAAGTGTTTTTTCAACACTAATACAAGTGCAAAAGTGGTTTCCTGCACCAACACAAGTGCGAAAAGTGGTTTTTCAACACTAACACACGTGCGAAAAGTGGTTTTTCAACACTAACACAAGTGCGAAAAGTGGTTTTTCCACACTAATACAAGTGCAAAAGTGGTTTCCTGCACCAACACAAGTGCGAAAAGTGGTTTTTCAACACTAACACAAGTGCGAAAAGTGGTTTTTCAACACTAACACAAGTGCAAAAAGTGGTTTTTCAACACCATCACAAGTGCAAAAAGTGTTTTTTCCACACTAATACAAGTGCAAAAGTGGTTTCCTGCACCAGCAGAAGTGCGAAAAGTGGTTTTTCAACACTAACACAAGTGCAAAAAGTGTTTTTTCCACACTAATACAAGTGCAAAAGTGGTTTCCTGCACCAACACAAGTGCGAAAAGTGGTTTTTCAACACTAACACAAGTGCGAAAAGTGGTTTTTCAACACTAACACAAGTGCGAAAAGTGTTTTTTCCACACTAATACAAGTGCAAAAGTGGTTTCCTGCACCAACACAAGTGCGAAAAGTGGTTTTTCAACACTAACACAAGTGCGAAAAGTGGTTTTTCAACACTAACACAAGTGCGAAAAGTGGTTTTTCAACACTAACACAAGTGCGAAAAGTGGTTTTTCAACACTAACACAAGTGCGAAAAGTGGTTTTTCAACACTATCACAAGTGCAAAAAGTGTTTTTTCAACACTATCACAAGTGCAAAAAGTGTTTTTTCCACACTAATACAAGTGCAAAAGTGGTTTCCTGCACCAACACAAGTGCGAAAAGTGGTTTTTCAACACTAACACACGTGCGAAAAGTGGTTTTTCAACACTAACACAAGTGCGAAAAGTGGTTTTTCCACACTAATACAAGTGCAAAAGTGGTTTCCTGCACCAACACAAGTGCGAAAAGTGGTTTTTCAACACTAACACAAGTGCGAAAAGTGGTTTTTCAACACTAACACAAGTGCAAAAAGTGGTTTTTCAACACTAACGCAAGTGCGAAAAGTGGTTTTTCAACACTATCACAAGTGCAAAAAGTGCTTTTTCCACACTAATACAAGTGCAAAAGTGGCTTCCTGCACCAGCACGAGTGCGAAAAGTGGTTTTTCAACACTAACACAAGTGCGAAAAGTGGTTTTTCAACACTATCACAAGTGCAAAAAGTGTTTTTTCCACACTAATACAAGTGCAAAAGTGGTTTCCTGCACCAACACAGGTGCGAAAAGTGGTTTTTCAACACTAACACAAGTGCGAAAAGTGGTTTTTCAAAACTATCACAAGTGCAAAAAGTGTTTTTTCAACACTAATGCAAGTGCAAAAGTGGTTTCCTGCACCAACACAAGTGCGAAAAGTGGTTTTTCAACACTAACACAAGTGCGAAAAGTGGTTTTTCCACACTATCACAAGTGCAAAAAGTGTTTTTTCCACACTAATACAAGTGCAAAAGTGGTTTCCTGCACCATCACAAGTGTGAAAAGTGGTTTTTCAACACTAACACAAGTGCGAAAAGTGGTTTTTCAACACGAACACAAGTGCGAAAAGTGGTTTTTCCACACTAATACAAGTGCAAAAGTGGTTTCCTGCACCAACACAAGTGCGAAAAGTGGTTTTTCAACACTAACACAAGTGCAAAAAGTGTTTTTTCAACACTAACACAAGTGCAAAAAGTGTTTTTTCAACACTATCACAAGTGCAAAAAGTGTTTTTTCCACACTAATACAAGTGCAAAAGTGGTTTCCTGCACCAACACAATTGCGAAAAGTGGTTTTTCAACACTAACACAAGTGCGAAAAGTGGTTTTTCAACACTAACACAAGTGCGAAAAGTGGTTTTTCAACACTAACACAAGTGCAAAAAGTGCTTTTTCCACACTACTACAAGTGCAAAAGTGGTTTCCTGCACCAACACAAGTGCGAAAAGTGGTTTTTCAACACTAACACAAGTGCAAAAAGTGGTTTTTCAACACTATCACAAGTGCAAAAAGTGTTTTTTCCACACTAATACAAGTGCAAAAGTGGTTTCCTGCACCAACACAAGTGCGAAAAGTGGTTTTTCAACACTAACACAAGTGCGAAAAGTGGTTTTTCAACACTAACACAAGTGCAAAAAGTGTTTTTTCAACACTATCACAAGTGCAAAGTGTTTTTTCCACACTAATACAAGTGCAAAAGTGGTTTCCTGCACCAACACAATTGCGAAAAGTAGTTTTTCAACACTAACACAAATGCAAAATGTGTTTTTTCAACACTATCACAAGTGCAAAAAGTGTTTTTTCCACACTAATACAAGTGCAAAAGTGGATTCCTGCACCAATACAAGTGCGAAAAGTGGTTTTTCAACACTAACACAAGTGCGAAAAGTGGTTTTTCAACACTAACACAAGTGCGAAAAGTGCTTTTTCAACACTAACACAAGTGCGAAAAGTGTTTTTTCCACACTAATACAAGTGCAAAAGTGGTTTCCTGCACCAACACAAGTGCGAAAAGTGGTTTTTCAACACTAACACAAGTGCGAAAAGTGGTTTTTCAACACTAACACAAGTGCGAAAAGTGGTTTTTCAACACTATCACAAGTGCAAAAAGTGTTTTTTCCACACTAATACAAGTGCAAAAGTGGTTTCCTGCACCAACACAAGTGCGAAAAGTGTTTTTTCAACACTAACACAAGTGCGAAAAGTGGTTTTTCAACACTATCACAAGTGCAAAAAGTGTTTTTTCCACACCAATACAAGTGCAAAAGTGGTTTCCTGCACCATCACAAGTGCGAAAAGTGGTTTTTCAACACTAACACAAGTGCGAAAAGTGGTTTTTCAACACTAACACAAGTGCGAAAAGTGGTTTTTCCACACTAATACAAGTGCAAAAGTGGTGTCCTGCATCAACACAAGTGCGAAAAGTGGTTTTTCAACACTAACACAAGTGCAAAAAGTGGTTTTTCAACACTATCACAAGTGCAAAAAGTGTTTTTTCCACACTAATACAAGTGCAAAAGTGGTTTCCTGCACCAACACAAGTGCGAAAAGTGGTTTTTCAACACTAACACAAGTGCGAAAAGTGGTTTTTCAACACTAACACAAGTGCGAAAAGTGGTTTTTCCACACCAGTACAAGTGCAAAAGTAGTTTCCTGCACCAACACAAGTGCGAAAAGTGGTTTTTCAACACTAACACAAGTGCGAAAAGTGGTTTTTCAACACCATCACAAGTGCAAAAAGTGTTTTTTCCACACTAATACAAGTGCAAAAGTGGTTTCCTGCACCAGCACAAGTGCGAAAAGTGGTTTTTCAACACTAACACAAGTGCGAAAAGTGGTCTTTCAACAATAACACAAGTGCGAAAAGTGGTTTTTCCACACTAATACAAGTGCAAAAGTGGTTTCCTGCACCAACACAAGTGCGAAAAGTGGTTTTTCAACACTAACACGAGTGCGAAAAGTGGTTTTTCAACACTAACACAAGTGTGAAAAGTGGTTTTTCAACACTAACACAAGTGCGAAAAGTGTTTTTCCACACTAATACAAGTGCAAAAGTGGTTTCCTGCACCAACACAAGTGCGAAAAGTGGTTTTTCAACACTAACACAAGTGCAAAAAGTGGTTTTTCAACACTAACGCAAGTGCGAAAAGTGGTTTTTCAACACTATCACAAGTGCAAAAAGTGCTTTTTCCACACTAATACAAGTGCAAAAGTGGCTTCCTGCACCAGCACGAGTGCGAAAAGTGGTTTTTCAACACTAACACAAGTGCGAAAAGTGGTTTTTCAACACTATCACAAGTGCAAAAAGTGTTTTTTCCACACTAATACAAGTGCAAAAGTGGTTTCCTGCACCAACACAGGTGCGAAAAGTGGTTTTTCAACACTAACACAAGTGCGAAAAGTGGTTTTTCAAAACTATCACAAGTGCAAAAAGTGTTTTTTCTACACTAATACAAGTGCAAAAGTGGTTTCCTGCACCAACACAAGTGCGAAAAGTGGTTTTTCAACACTAACACAAGTGCGAAAAGTGGTTTTTCAACACTATCACAAGTGCAAAAAGTGTTTTTTCCACACTAATACAAGTGCAAAAGTGGTTTCCTGCACCATCACAAGTGTGAAAAGTGGTTTTTCAACACGATCACAAGTGCAAAAAGTGTTTTTTCCACACTAATACAAGTGCAAAAGTGGTTTCCTGCACCAACACAACTGCGAAAAGTGGTTTTTCAACACTAACACACGTGCGAAAAGTGGTTTTTCAACACTAACACAAGTGCGAAAAGTGGTTTTTCCACACTAATACAAGTGCAAAAGTGGTTTCCTGCACCAACACAAGTGCAAAAAGTGTTTTTTCAACACTATCACAAGTGCAAAAAGTGTTTTTTCCACACTAATATAAGTGCAAAAGTGGTTTCCTGCACCAACACAAGTGCGAAAAGTGGTTTTTCAACACTAACACACGTGCGAAAAGTGTTTTTTCAACACTAACACAAGTGCGAAAAGTGGTTTTTCCACACCAATACAAGTGCAAAAGTGGTTTCCTGCACCAACACAAGTGCGAAAAGTGGTTTTTCAACACTAACACAAGTGCAAAAAGTGTTTTTTCAACACTATCACAAGTGCAAAAAGTGTTTTTTCCACACTAATACAAGTGCAAAAGTGGTTTCCTGCACCAACACAAGTGCGAAAAGTGGTTTTTCAACACTAACACACGTGCGAAAAGTGGTTTTTCCACACTAATACAAGTGCAAAAGTGGTTTCCTGCACCAACACAAGTGCGAAAAGTGGTTTTTCAACACTAACACAAGTGCAAAAAGTGTTTTTTCAACACTATCACAAGTGCAAAAAGTGTTTTTTCAACACTAATACAAGTGCAAAAGTGATTTCCTGCACCAACACAAGTGCGAAAAGTGGTTTTTCAACACTAACACACGTGCGAAAAGTGGTTTTTCAACACTAACACAAGTGCGAAAAGTGGTTTTTCCACACTAATACAAGTGCAAAAGTGGTTTCCTGCACCAACACAAGTGCGAAAAGTGGTTTTTCAACACTAACACAAGTGCGAAAAGTGGTTTTTCAACACTAACACAAGTGCAAAAAGTGGTTTTTCAACACTATCACAAGTGCAAAAAGTGTTTTTTCCACACTAATACAAGTGCAAAAGTGGTTTCCTGCACCAACACAAGTGCGAAAAGTGGTTTTCAACACTAACACAAGTGCGAAAAGTGTTTTTTCCACACTAATACAAGTGCAAAAGTGGTTTCCTGCACCAACACAAGTGCGAAAAGTGGTTTTTCAACACTAACACAAGTGCAAAAAGTGGTTTTTCAACACTAACACAAGTGCGAAAAGTGGTTTTTCAACACTAACACAAGTGCGAAAAGTGGTTTTTCAACAATATCACAAGTGCAAAAAGTGTTTTTTCCACACTAATACAAGTGCAAAAGTGGTTTCCTGCACCAACACAAGTGCGAAAAGTGGTTTTTCAACACTAACACACGTGCGAAAAGTGGTTTTTCAACACTAACACAAGTGCGAAAAGTGGTTTTTCCACACTAATACAAGTGCAAAAGTGGTTTCCTGCACCAACACAAGTGCGAAAAGTGGTTTTTCAACACTAACACAAGCAAAAAGTGTTTTTTCAACACTATCACAAGTGCAAAAAGTGTTTTTTCCACACTAATACAAGTGCAAAAGTGGTTTCCTGCACCAACACAAGTGCGAAAAGTGGTTTTTCAACACTAACACATGTGCGAAAAGTGGTTTTTCAACACTAACACAAGTGCGAAAAGTGGTTTTTCCACACTAATACAAGTGCAAAAGTGGTTTCCTGCACCAACACAAGTGCGAAAAGTGGTTTTTCAACACTATCACAAGTGCAAAAAGTGTTTTTTCCACACTAATACAAGTGCAAAAGTGGTTTCCTGCACCAACACAAGTGCGAAAAGTGGTTTTTCAACACTAACACACGTGCGAAAAGTGGTTTTTCAACACTAACACAAGTGCGAAAAGTGGTTTTTCCACACTAATACAAGTGCAAAAGTGGTTTCCTGCACCAACACAAGTGCGAAAAGTGGTTTTTCAACACTAACACAAGTGCAAAAAGTGGTTTTCCAACACTAACGCAAGTGCGAAAAGTGGTTTTTCAACACTATCACAAGTGCAAAAAGTGCTTTTTCCACACTAATACAAGTGCAAAAGTGGCTTCCTGCACCAGCACGAGTGCGAAAAGTGGTTTTTCAACACTAACACAAGTGCGAAAAGTGGTTTTTCAACACTATCACAAGTGCAAAAAGTGTTTTTTCCACACTAATACAAGTGCAAAAGTGGTTTCCTGCACCAACACAGGTGCGAAAAGTGGTTTTTCAACACTAACACAAATGCGAAAAGTGGTTTTTCAACACTATCACAAGTGCAAAAAGTGTTTTTTCCACACTAATACAAGTGCAAAAGTGGTTTCCTGCACCATCACAAGTGTGAAAAGTGGTTTTTCAACACTAACACAAGTGCGAAAAGTGGTTTTTCAACATGAACACAAGTGCGAAAAGTGGTTTTTCCACACTAATACAAGTGCAAAAGTGGTTTCCTGCACCAACACAAGTGCGAAAAGTGGTTTTTCAACACTAACACAAGTGCAAAAAGTGTTTTTTCAACACTATCACAAGTGCAAAAAGTGTTTTTTCAACACTATCACAAGTGCAAAAAGTGTTTTTTCCACACTAATACAAGTGCAAAGTGGTTTCCTGCACCAACACAAGTGCGAAAAGTGGTTTTTCAACACTAACACAAGTGCGAAAAGTGGTTTTTCAACACTAACACAAGTGCGAAAAGTGGTTTTTCAACACTAACACAAGTGCAAAAAGTGTTTTTTCCACACTACTACAAGTGCAAAAGTGGTTTCCTGCACCAACACAAGTGCGAAAAGTGGTTTTTCAACACTAACACAAGTGCAAAAAGTGGTTTTTCAACACTATCACAAGTGCAAAAAGTGTTTTTTCCACACTAATACAAGTGCAAAAGTGGTTTCCTGCACCAACACAATTGCGAAAAGTAGTTTTTCAACACTAACACAAATGCAAAATGTGTTTTTTCAACACTATCACAAGTGCAAAAAGTGTTTTTTCCACACTAATACAAGTGCAAAAGTGGTTTCCTGCACCAATACAAGTGCGAAAAGTGGTTTTTCAACACTAACACAAGTGCGAAAAGTGGTTTTTCAACACTAACACAAGTGCGAAAAGTGCTTTTTCAACACTAACACAAGTGCGAAAAGTGTTTTTTCCACACTAATACAAGTGCAAAAGTGGTTTCCTGCACCAACACAAGTGCGAAAAGTGTTTTTTCAACACTAACACAAGTGCAAAAAGTGGTTTTTCAACACTATCACAAGTGCAAAAAGTGTTTTTTCCACACTAATACAAGTGCAAAAGTGGTTTCCTGCACCATCACAAGTGCGAAAAGTGGTTTTTCAACACTAACACAAGTGCGAAAAGTGGTTTTTCAACACTAACACAAGTGCGAAAAGTGGTTTTTCCACACTAATACAAGTGCAAAAGTGGTGTCCTGCATCAACACAAGTGCGAAAAGTGGTTTTTCAACACTAACACAAGTGCAAAAAGTGGTTTTTCAACACTATCACAAGTGCGAAAAGTGGTTTTTCCACACTAGTACAAGTGCAAAAGTAGTTTCCTGCACCAACACAAGTGCGAAAAGTGGTTTTTCAACACTAACACAAGTGCGAAAAGTGGTTTTTCAACACTAACACAAGTGCGAAAAGTGGTTTTTCAACACTAACACAAGTGCGAAAAGTGTTTTTCCACACTAATACAAGTGCAAAAGTGGTTTCCTGCACCAACACAAGTGCGAAAAGTGGTTTTTCAACACTAACACAAGTGCAAAAAGTGGTTTTTCAACACTAACGCAAGTGCGAAAAGTGGTTTTTCAACACTATCACAAGTGCAAAAAGTGCTTTTTCCACACTAATACAAGTGCAAAAGTGGCTTCCTGCACCAGCACGAGTGCGAAAAGTGGTTTTTCAACACTATCACAAGTGCAAAAAGTGTTTTTTCCACACTAATACAAGTGCAAAAGTGGTTTCCTGCACCAACACAGGTGCGAAAAGTGGTTTTTCAACACTAACACAAGTGCGAAAAGTGGTTTTTCAAAACTATCACAAGTGCAAAAAGTGTTTTTTCTACACTAATACAAGTGCAAAAGTGGTTTCCTGCACCAACACAAGTGCGAAAAGTGGTTTTTCAACACTAACATAAGTGCGAAAAGTGGTTTTTCAACACTATCACAAGTGCAAAAAGTGTTTTTTCCACACTAATACAAGTGCAAAAGTGGTTTCCTGCACCATCACAAGTGTGAAAAGTGGTTTTTCAACACTATCACAAGTGCAAAAAGTGTTTTTTCCACACTAATACAAGTGCAAAAGTGGTTTCCTGCACCAACACAAGTGCGAAAAGTGGTTTTTCAACACTAACACACGTGCGAAAAGTGGTTTTTCAACACTAACAAGTGCGAAAAGTGGTTTTTCCACACTAATACAAGTGCAAAAGTGGTTTCCTGCACCAACATAAGTGCAAAAAGTGTTTTTTCAACACTATCACAAGTGCAAAAAGTGTTTTTTCCACACTAATATAAGTGCAAAAGTGGTTTCCTGCACCAACACAAGTGCGAAAAGTGGTTTTTCAACACTAACACACGTGCGAAAAGTGTTTTTTCAACACTAACACAAGTGCGAAAAGTGGTTTTTCCACACCAATACAAGTGCAAAAGTGGTTTCCTGCACCAACACAAGTGCGAAAAGTGGTTTTTCAACACTAACACAAGTGCAAAAAGTGTTTTTTCAACACTATCACAAGTGCAAAAAGTGTTTTTTCCACACTAATACAAGTGCAAAAGTGGTTTCCTGCACCAACACAAGTGCGAAAAGTGGTTTTTCAACACTAACACACGTGCGAAAAGTGGTTTTTCAACACTAACACAAGTGCGAAAAGTGGTTTTTCCACACTAATACAAGTGCAAAAGTGGTTTCCTGCACCAACACAAGTGCGAAAAGTGGTTTTTCAACACTAACACAAGTGCAAAAAGTGTTTTTTCAACACTATCACAAGTGCAAAAAGTGTTTTTTCAACACTAATACAAGTGCAAAAGTGGTTTCCTGCACCAACACAAGTGCGAAAAGTGGTTTTTCAACACTAACACACGTGCGAAAAGTGGTTTTTCAACACTAACACAAGTGCGAAAAGTGGTTTTTCCACACTAATACAAGTGCAAAAGTGGTTTTTCAACACCATCACAAGTGCAAAAAGTGGTTTTTCAACACCATCACAAGTGCATAAAGTGTTTTTTCCACATTAATACAAGTGCAAAAGTGGTTTCCTGCACCAGCAGAAGTGCGAAAAGTGGTTTTTCAACACTAACACAAGTGCAAAAAGTGGTTTTTCAACACTATCACAAGTGCAAAAAGTGTTTTTTCCACACTAATACAAGTGCAAAAGTGGTTTCCTGCACCAACACAAGTGCGAAAAGTGGTTTTTCAACACTAACACAAGTGCGAAAAGTGTTTTTTCCACACTAATACAAGTGCAAAAGTGGTTTCCTGCACCAACACAAGTGCGAAAAGTGGTTTTTCAACACTAACACAAGTGCGAAAAGTGGTTTTTCAACACTAACACAAGTGCGAAAAGTGGTTTTTCAACACTAACACAAGTGCGAAAAGTGGTTTTTCAACACTATCACAAGTGCAAAAAGTGTTTTTTCCACACTAATACAAGTGCAAAAGTGGTTTCCTGCACCAACACAAGTGCGAAAAGTGGTTTTTCAACACTAACACACGTGCGAAAAGTGGTTTTTCAACACTAACACGTGCGAAAAGTGGTTTTTCCACACTAATACAAGTGCAAAAGTGGTTTCCTGCACCAACACAAGTGCGAAAAGTGTTTTTTCAACACTATCACAAGTGCAAAAAGTGTTTTTTCCACACTAATATAAGTGCAAAAGTGGTTTCCTGCACCAACACAAGTGCGAAAAGTGGTTTTTCAACACTAACACACGTGCAAAAAGTGTTTTTTCAACACTATCACAAGTGCAAAAAGTGTTTTTTCCACACTAATACAAGTGCAAAAGTGGTTTCCTGCACCAACACAAGTGCGAAAAGTGGTTTTTCAACACTAACACACGTGCGAAAAGTGGTTTTTCAACACTAACACAAGTGCGAAAAGTGGTTTTTCCACACTAATACAAGTGCAAAAGTGGTTTCCTGCACCAACACAAGTGCGAAAAGTGGTTTTTCAACACTAACACAAGTGCAAAAAGTGTTTTTTCAACACTATCACAAGTGCAAAAAGTGTTTTTTCCACACTAATACAAGTGCAAAAGTGGTTTCCTGCACCAACACAAGTGTGAAAAGTGGTTTTTCAACACTAACACACGTGCGAAAAGTGGTTTTTCAACACTAACACAAGTGCGAAAAGTGGTTTTTCCACACTAATACAAATGCAAAAGTGGTTTCCTGCACCAACACAAGTGCGAAAAGTGGTTTTTCAACACTAACACAAGTGCGAAAAGTGGTTTTTCAACACAACACAAGTGCGAAAAGTGGTTTTTCAACACTAACGCAAGTGTGAAAAGTGGTTTTTCAACACTATCACAAGTGCAAAAAGTGCTTTTTCCACACTAATACAAGTGCAAAAGTGGCTTCCTGCACCAGCACGAGTGCGAAAAGTGGTTTTTCAACACTAACACAAGTGCGAAAAGTGGTTTTTCAACACTATCACAAGTGCAAAAAGTGTTTTTTCCACACTAATACAAGTGCAAAAGTGGTTTCCTGCACCAACACAGGTGCGAAAAGTGGTTTTTCAACACTTACACAAGTGCGAAAAGTGGTTTTTCAAAACTATCACAAGTGCAAAAAGTGTTTTTTCTACACTAATACAAGTGCAAAAGTGGTTTCCTGCACCAACACAAGTGCGAAAAGTGGTTTTTCAACACTAACACAAGTGCGAAAAGTGGTTTTTCAACACTATCACAAGTGCAAAAAGTGTTTTTTCCACACTAATACAAGTGCAAAAGTGGTTTCCTGCACCATCACAAGTGTGAAAAGTGGTTTTTCAACACTATCACAAGTGCAAAAAGTGTTTTTTCCACACTAATACAAGTGCAAAAGTGGTTTCCTGCACCAACACAAGTGCGAAAAGTGGTTTTTCAACACTAACACACGTGCGAAAAGTGGTTTTTCAACACTAACACAAGTGCGAAAAGTGGTTTTTCCACACTAATACAAGTGCAAAAGTGGTTTCCTGCACCAACACAAGTGCAAAAAGTGTTTTTTCAACACTATCACAAGTGCAAAAAGTGTTTTTTCCACACTAATATAAGTGCAAAAGTGGTTTCCTGCACCAACACAAGTGCGAAAAGTGGTTTTTCAACACTAACACACGTGCGAAAAGTGTTTTTTCAACACTAACACAAGTGCGAAAAGTAGTTTTTTCCACACCAATACAAGTGCAAAAGTGGTTTCCTGCACCAACACAAGTGCGAAAAGTGTTTTTCAACACTAACACAAGTGCAAAAAGTGTTTTTTCAACACTATCACAAGTGCAAAAAGTGTTTTTTCCACACTAATACAAGTGCAAAAGTGGTTTCCTGCACCAACACAAGTGCGAAAAGTGGTTTTTCAACACTAACACACGTGCGAAAAGTGGTTTTTCAACACTAACACAAGTGCGAAAAGTGGTTTTTCCACACTAATACAAGTGCAAAAGTGGTTTCCTGCACCAACACAAGTGCGAAAAGTGGTTTTTCAACACTAACACAAGTGCAAAAAGTGTTTTTTCAACACTATCACAAGTGCAAAAAGTGTTTTTTCCACACTAATACAAGTGCAAAAGTGGTTTCCTGCACCAACACAAGTGCGAAAAGTGGTTTTTCAACACTAACACACGTGCGAAAAGTGGTTTTTCAACACTAACACAAGTGCGAAAAGTGGTTTTTCCACACTAATACAAGTGCAAAAGTGGTTTCCTGCACCAACACAAGTGCGAAAAGTGGTTTTTCAACACTAACACAAGTGCGAAAAGTGGTTTTTCAACACTAACACAAGTGCAAAAAGTGGTTTTTCAACACCATCACAAGTGCAAAAAGTGTTTTTTCCACACTAAAACAAGTGCAAAAGTGGTTTCCTGCACCAGCAGAAGTGCGAAAAGTGGTTTTTCAACACTAACACAAGTGCAAAAAGTGGTTTTTCAACACTATCACAAGTGCAAAAAGTGTTTTTTCCACACTAATACAAGTGCAAAAGTGGTTTCCTGCACCAACACAAGTGCTAAAAGTGGTTTTTCAACACTAACACAAGTGCGAAAAGTGGTTTTTCAACACTAACACAAGTGCGAAAAGTGTTTTTTCAACACTAACACAAGTGCAAAAAGTGGTTTTTCAACACCATCACAAGTGCAAAAAGTGTTTTTTCCACACTAATACAAGTGCAAAAGTGGTTTCCTGCACCAGCAGAAGTGCGAAAAGTGGTTTTTCAACACTAACACAAGTGCAAAAAGTGTTTTTTCAACACTATCACAAGTGCAAAAAGTGTTTTTTCCACACTAATACAAGTGCAAAAGTGGTTTCCTGCACCAACACAAGTGCGAAAAGTGGTTTTTCAACACTAACACACATGCGAAAAGTGGTTTTTCAACACTAACACAAGTGCGAAAAGTGGTTTTTCCACACTAATACAAGTGCAAAAGTGGTTTCCTGCACCAACACAAGTGCGAAAAGTGGTTTTTCAACACTAACACAAGTGCAAAAAGTGTTTTTTCAACACTATCACAAGTGCAAAAAGTGTTTTTTCCACACTAATACAAGTGCAAAAGTGGTTTCCTGCACCAACACAAGTGCGAAAAGTGGTTTTTCAACACTAACACACGTGCGAAAAGTGGTTTTTCAACACTAACACAAGTGCGAAAAGTGGTTTTTCCACACTAATACAAATGCAAAAGTGGTTTCCTGCACCAACACAAGTGCGAAAAGTGGTTTTTCAACACTAACACAAGTGCGAAAAGTGGTTTTTCAACACAACACAAGTGCGAAAAGTGGTTTTTCAACACTAACGCAAGTGTGAAAAGTGGTTTTTCAACACTATCACAAGTGCAAAAAGTGCTTTTTCCACACTAATACAAGTGCAAAAGTGGCTTCCTGCACCAGCACGAGTGCGAAAAGTGGTTTTTCAACACGAACACAAGTGCGAAAAGTGGTTTTTCAACACTATCACAAGTGCAAAAAGTGTTTTTTCCACACTAATACAAGTGCAAAAGTGGTTTCCTGCACCAACACAGGTGCGAAAAGTGGTTTTTCAACACTAACACAAGTGCGAAAAGTGGTTTTTCAAAACTATCACAAGTGCAAAAAGTGTTTTTTCTTCACTAATACAAGTGCAAAAGTGGTTTCCTGCACCAACACAAGTGCGAAAAGTGGTTTTTCAACACTAACACAAGTGCGAAAAGTGGTTTTTCAACACTATCACAAGTGCAAAAAGTGTTTTTTCCACACTAATACAAGTGCAAAAGTGGTTTCCTGCACCATCACAAGTGTGAAAAGTGGTTTTTCAACACTATCACAAGTGCAAAAAGTGTTTTTTCCACACTAATACAAGTGCAAAAGTGGTTTCCTGCACCAGCAGAAGTGCGAAAAGTGGTTTTTCAACACTAACACAAGTGCAAAAAGTGGTTTTTCAACACTATCACAAGTGCAAAAAGTGTTTTTTCCACACTAATACAAGTGCAAAAGTGGTTTCCTGCACCAACACAAGTGCGAAAAGTGGTTTTTCAACACTAACACAAGTGCGAAAAGTGTTTTTTCCACACTAATACAAGTGCAAAAGTGGTTTCCTGCACCAACACAAGTGCGAAAAGTGGTTTTTCAACACTAACACAAGTGCGAAAAGTGGTTTTTCAACACTAACACAAGTGCGAAAAGTGGTTTTTCAACACTAACACAAGTGCGAAAAGTGGTTTTTCAACACTATCACAAGTGCAAAAAGTGTTTTTTCCACACTAATACAAGTGCAAAAGTGGTTTCCTGCACCAACACAAGTGCGAAAAGTGGTTTTTCAACACTAACACACGTGCGAAAAGTGGTTTTTCAACACTAACACGTGCGAAAAGTGGTTTTTCCACACTAATACAAGTGCAAAAGTGGTTTCCTGCACCAACACAAGTGCGAAAAGTGTTTTTTCAACACTATCACAAGTGCAAAAAGTGTTTTTTCCACACTAATATAAGTGCAAAAGTGGTTTCCTGCACCAACACAAGTGCGAAAAGTGGTTTTTCAACACTAACACACGTGCAAAAAGTGTTTTTTCAACACTATCACAAGTGCAAAAAGTGTTTTTTCCACACTAATACAAGTGCAAAAGTGGTTTCCTGCACCAACACAAGTGCGAAAAGTGGTTTTTCAACACTAACACACGTGCGAAAAGTGGTTTTTCAACACTAACACAAGTGCGAAAAGTGGTTTTTCCACACTAATACAAGTGCAAAAGTGGTTTCCTGCACCAACACAAGTGCGAAAAGTGGTTTTTCAACACTAACACAAGTGCAAAAAGTGTTTTTTCAACACTATCACAAGTGCAAAAAGTGTTTTTTCCACACTAATACAAGTGCAAAAGTGGTTTCCTGCACCAACACAAGTGTGAAAAGTGGTTTTTCAACACTAACACACGTGCGAAAAGTGGTTTTTCAACACTAACACAAGTGCGAAAAGTGGTTTTTCCACACTAATACAAATGCAAAAGTGGTTTCCTGCACCAACACAAGTGCGAAAAGTGGTTTTTCAACACTAACACAAGTGCGAAAAGTGGTTTTTCAACACAACACAAGTGCGAAAAGTGGTTTTTCAACACTAACGCAAGTGTGAAAAGTGGTTTTTCAACACTATCACAAGTGCAAAAAGTGCTTTTTCCACACTAATACAAGTGCAAAAGTGGCTTCCTGCACCAGCACGAGTGCGAAAAGTGGTTTTTCAACACTAACACAAGTGCGAAAAGTGGTTTTTCAACACTATCACAAGTGCAAAAAGTGTTTTTTCCACACTAATACAAGTGCAAAAGTGGTTTCCTGCACCAACACAGGTGCGAAAAGTGGTTTTTCAACACTTACACAAGTGCGAAAAGTGGTTTTTCAAAACTATCACAAGTGCAAAAAGTGTTTTTTCTACACTAATACAAGTGCAAAAGTGGTTTCCTGCACCAACACAAGTGCGAAAAGTGGTTTTTCAACACTAACACAAGTGCGAAAAGTGGTTTTTCAACACTATCACAAGTGCAAAAAGTGTTTTTTCCACACTAATACAAGTGCAAAAGTGGTTTCCTGCACCATCACAAGTGTGAAAAGTGGTTTTTCAACACTATCACAAGTGCAAAAAGTGTTTTTTCCACACTAATACAAGTGCAAAAGTGGTTTCCTGCACCAACACAAGTGCGAAAAGTGGTTTTTCAACACTAACACACGTGCGAAAAGTGGTTTTTCAACACTAACACAAGTGCGAAAAGTGGTTTTTCCACACTAATACAAGTGCAAAAGTGGTTTCCTGCACCAACACAAGTGCAAAAAGTGTTTTTTCAACACTATCACAAGTGCAAAAAGTGTTTTTTCCACACTAATATAAGTGCAAAAGTGGTTTCCTGCACCAACACAAGTGCGAAAAGTGGTTTTTCAACACTAACACACGTGCGAAAAGTGTTTTTTCAACACTAACACAAGTGCGAAAAGTAGTTTTTCCACACCAATACAAGTGCAAAAGTGGTTTCCTGCACCAACACAAGTGCGAAAAGTGTTTTTCAACACTAACACAAGTGCAAAAAGTGTTTTTTCAACACTATCACAAGTGCAAAAAGTGTTTTTTCCACACTAATACAAGTGCAAAAGTGGTTTCCTGCACCAACACAAGTGCGAAAAGTGGTTTTTCAACACTAACACACGTGCGAAAAGTGGTTTTTCAACACTAACACAAGTGCGAAAAGTGGTTTTTCCACACTAATACAAGTGCAAAAGTGGTTTCCTGCACCAACACAAGTGCGAAAAGTGGTTTTTCAACACTAACACAAGTGCAAAAAGTGTTTTTTCAACACTATCACAAGTGCAAAAAGTGTTTTTTCCACACTAATACAAGTGCAAAAGTGGTTTCCTGCACCAACACAAGTGCGAAAAGTGGTTTTTCAACACTAACACACGTGCGAAAAGTGGTTTTTCAACACTAACACAAGTGCGAAAAGTGGTTTTTCCACACTAATACAAGTGCAAAAGTGGTTTCCTGCACCAACACAAGTGCGAAAAGTGGTTTTTCAACACTAACACAAGTGCGAAAAGTGGTTTTTCAACACTAACACAAGTGCAAAAAGTGGTTTTTCAACACCATCACAAGTGCAAAAAGTGTTTTTTCCACACTAAAACAAGTGCAAAAGTGGTTTCCTGCACCAGCAGAAGTGCGAAAAGTGGTTTTTCAACACTAACACAAGTGCAAAAAGTGGTTTTTCAACACTATCACAAGTGCAAAAAGTGTTTTTTCCACACTAATACAAGTGCAAAAGTGGTTTCCTGCACCAACACAAGTGCTAAAAGTGGTTTTTCAACACTAACACAAGTGCGAAAAGTGGTTTTTCAACACTAACACAAGTGCGAAAAGTGTTTTTTCAACACTAACACAAGTGCAAAAAGTGGTTTTTCAACACCATCACAAGTGCAAAAAGTGTTTTTTCCACACTAATACAAGTGCAAAAGTGGTTTCCTGCACCAGCAGAAGTGCGAAAAGTGGTTTTTCAACACTAACACAAGTGCAAAAAGTGTTTTTTCAACACTATCACAAGTGCAAAAAGTGTTTTTTCCACACTAATACAAGTGCAAAAGTGGTTTCCTGCACCAACACAAGTGCGAAAAGTGGTTTTTCAACACTAACACACATGCGAAAAGTGGTTTTTCAACACTAACACAAGTGCGAAAAGTGGTTTTTCCACACTAATACAAGTGCAAAAGTGGTTTCCTGCACCAACACAAGTGCGAAAAGTGGTTTTTCAACACTAACACAAGTGCAAAAAGTGTTTTTTCAACACTATCACAAGTGCAAAAAGTGTTTTTTCCACACTAATACAAGTGCAAAAGTGGTTTCCTGCACCAACACAAGTGCGAAAAGTGGTTTTTCAACACTAACACACGTGCGAAAAGTGGTTTTTCAACACTAACACAAGTGCGAAAAGTGGTTTTTCCACACTAATACAAATGCAAAAGTGGTTTCCTGCACCAACACAAGTGCGAAAAGTGGTTTTTCAACACTAACACAAGTGCGAAAAGTGGTTTTTCAACACAACACAAGTGCGAAAAGTGGTTTTTCAACACTAACGCAAGTGTGAAAAGTGGTTTTTCAACACTATCACAAGTGCAAAAAGTGCTTTTTCCACACTAATACAAGTGCAAAAGTGGCTTCCTGCACCAGCACGAGTGCGAAAAGTGGTTTTTCAACACGAACACAAGTGCGAAAAGTGGTTTTTCAACACTATCACAAGTGCAAAAAGTGTTTTTTCCACACTAATACAAGTGCAAAAGTGGTTTCCTGCACCAACACAGGTGCGAAAAGTGGTTTTTCAACACTAACACAAGTGCGAAAAGTGGTTTTTCAAAACTATCACAAGTGCAAAAAGTGTTTTTTCTTCACTAATACAAGTGCAAAAGTGGTTTCCTGCACCAACACAAGTGCGAAAAGTGGTTTTTCAACACTAACACAAGTGCGAAAAGTGGTTTTTCAACACTATCACAAGTGCAAAAAGTGTTTTTTCCACACTAATACAAGTGCAAAAGTGGTTTCCTGCACCATCACAAGTGTGAAAAGTGGTTTTTCAACACTATCACAAGTGCAAAAAGTGTTTTTTCCACACTAATACAAGTGCAAAAGTGGTTTCCTGCACCAACACAAGTGCGAAAAGTGGTTTTTCAACACTAACACACGTGCGAAAAGTGGTTTTTCAACACTAATACAAGTGCAAAAGTGGTTTCCTGCACCAACACAAGTGCAAAAAGTGTTTTTTCAACACTATCACAAGTGCAAAAAGTGTTTTTTCCACACTAATATAAGTGCAAAAGTGGTTTCCTGCACCAACACAAGTGCGAAAAGTGGTTTTTCAACACTAACACACGTGCGAAAAGTGTTTTTTCAACACTAACACAAGTGCGAAAAGTAGTTTTTCCACACCAATACAAGTGCAAAAGTGGTTTCCTGCACCAACACAAGTGCGAAAAGTGTTTTTCAACACTAACACAAGTGCAAAAAGTGTTTTTTCAACACTATCACAATTGCAAAAAGTGTTTTTTCCACACTAATACAAGTGCAAAAGTGGTTTCCTGCACCAACACAAGTGCGAAAAGTGGTTTTTCAACACTAACACACGTGCGAAAAGTGGTTTTTCAACACTAACACAAGTGCGAAAAGTGGTTTTTCCACACTAATACAAGTGCAAAAGTGGTTTCCTGCACCAACACAAGTGCGAAAAGTGGTTTTTCAACACTAACACAAGTGCAAAAAGTGTTTTTTCAACACTATCACAAGTGCAAAAAGTGTTTTTTCCACACTAATACAAGTGCAAAAGTGGTTTCCTGCACCAACACAAGTGCGAAAAGTGGTTTTTCAACACTAACACACGTGCGAAAAGTGGTTTTTCAACACTAACACAAGTGCGAAAAGTGGTTTTTCCACACTAATACAAGTGCAAAAGTGGTTTCCTGCACCAACACAAGTGCGAAAAGTGTTTTTTCAACACTAACACAAGTGCGAAAAGTGGTTTTTCAACACTAACACAAGCGCAAAAAGTGGTTTTTCAACACTATCACAAGTGCAAAAAGTGTTTTTTCCACACTAATACAAGTGCAAAAGTGGTTTCCTGCACCAACACAAGTGCTAAAAGTGGTTTTTCAACACTAACACAAGTGCGAAAAGTGGTTTTTCAACACTAACACAAGTGCGAAAAGTGTTTTTTCAACACTAACACAAGTGCAAAAAGTGGTTTTTCAACACCATCACAAGTGCAAAAAGTGTTTTTTCCACACTAATACAAGTGCAAAAGTGGTTTCCTGCACCAGCAGAAGTGCGAAAAGTGGTTTTTCAACACTAACACAAGTGCGAAAAGTGGTTTTTCAACACTAACACAAGTGCAAAAAGTGGTTTTTCAACACCATCACAAGTGCAAAAAGTGTTTTTTCCACACTAATACAAGTGCAAAAGTGGTTTCCTGCACCAGCAGAAGTGCGAAAAGTGGTTTTTCAACACTAACACAAGTGCAAAAAGTGGTTTTTCAACACTATCACAAGTGCAAAAAGTGTTTTTTCCACACTAATACAAGTGCAAAAGTGGTTTCCTGCACCAACACAAGTGCGAAAAGTGGTTTTTCAACACTAACACAAGTGCGAAAAGT
>NW_027619165.1:0-51000 GCF_964187855.1 Myxine glutinosa
AAATGACACGACACCAGGGGTACGGTTCTCAAGACCTCCGGAGGAGGTTATAATATTGCGGAAGGTTAGATTACAAGGATGAGAGAGACAGCATAGAAAGATAGGCACTTAGACACACTTATCTTATTCCCGACAGACCACAGATAAACGGGACAAAACTGACTCACACGGGGATTGATGGCAAGGAGGGGCAGGTATTCGATGGCTCAAGGTGCACCTTGGCTCAGGGGCAAATCGACCCGGTCCGGTCCAAAGATGCGGGGAGGTCGCTCAGCGCTCGGAGGTCGCGACTTGTCTTTCCAAGCTGGGGGCGCATCTGACGTCACGTCCGGTCAGTCGCTGCGTATATCCGGCGGGGAGTGACACGCCCTCGGCTCGTTAGCTCCGCCCCAGATGGAATCGGCCCGCCGCTTCTTATTGGCTGCGGGGGGTTACCGGGCTCCGCCCTTGACGAGGAGCTGACAGCCAGCCCCTTCGTGGTAACCCCGTAACCTGGAGCACATGGGCCATGGCGGCTAACCGAGCCGGAGTGAGGACGCCCACTCCCCGCACCGCGGTCGCGCCGCCCCCGCTGTGGTTGTAGTTGTTGTTGTTCCTTGAGATGATGGGTGGATGCGGAGATGATGTTGGGGGGAGGTATTGGGAGGTCCTAAACTCACTACTGGTGCCATACAATCACATTCTGGTGCAACGAAGAGTCAGAATTAATGGAAACGAGTCCTTAACTGACATAGACTAAGAATAACTAGCAAGATGTCCGAAAGTTGTCTACGTGGGATGCGGTGGACCTGGGCACGACATTTAATGGGGGAAGAAGGGGAAGGTCGGTTCTACAGAGTGTTGTTTACAGACAATGGGACTAGGGAATGGGGGATTGGGGATAGTTGGGGAGTATTGGGGAAATAGGGGAATATTTACAAGCGGATATGGAGGCCAAATCCCATATCCGCAACATTGCACCCTTCTCTACCCTCGGGGCGTCCCGACCCGATAAATTTTTACCTATTTTAGTGTGGCACTCAGATGTAGTTCCCTCTACTATTAACTCTACCCTGAGTGCGACAGTTTTACAGATATTCACAAATGAGTAAATATGTCCCCCTGCGACGTTGCACCCTTCTCCTCACAGAAACACACCCACAGGATAACCGAATCGCGGAAAGAATTCGCAAACTAAACATACAGCCGGTAGGGAGCATTATTTACACAAGACTACGCTGTTATTTACACTACGATCCAGGACCTGTTTTTGGAGGAACACATGCAGATGTTATGCATAGAGAGAGCACGCATGCCAGCATCGATACACCAACCCACGAGTGCTCTGTGGCCTTACGGCCTTTAATAATGTGCAGAGCACCCCTTCCAAGCACCAAAAGCACCACCCCATCACACAGTCAGCACCATCCGGTGCACCAATAAAGTGTCTATAAATCATGGTGTGGTGTCGCAGCCGGCCGATGTTCTACCGCTGGTCTTGCCTTCGTGTGGTGCACTTGGTGTTCTGGCTTCTTTAAAAATAAAGAAAGGCGCCAACCGCGTCCATTTCTTTATTGTGGCCGTCAGGGGGCCAACTATTAGTGGTTCACCTGTATGGCATAGGTGCCACGTTGACCCAGATGTCCATCAATGGGTGGTGCTTGGCCGCAAAAGAACTGCGGTCCATTGTGGGTGGCCACCAAAATTGCGGTCCATATGGTGTATCGATCCAGGCAGCAAGCAGCGAAAGTGCAGGCCCACAACTGCGGAGCCAGCACCTCTCTCTCCTCTCTCTCTGCCCCAAAGCCAGATCCTCGGAGGTGGGAGACAAAAGAAGCAGACAAGTGAGTAAGGCGGTAAGGGCGCAAAAGTGCACACAATGTAAGGTAATGCACACTGGGGGCACATGGGAACCAGGTGAGACAGGTACGTTCCTACCGTACGCCCCCCCCCCACCAGGTAACCTACATGGCCCCTCCCTTACCCCTTACTGTATCCACAAAACACAACACTACCCATAAACATCTACTTTACACATCAACAACGTCCCTACTGTCTTCCCCGTTCCTCCCATAAACCAAATTCGTCTTCTCTCCCCCCTAACCAATCAAATTTGCCATTTTCAACTCTCATCAAAATTTGCCATCTCCAACTCAACATCATAATTTGCCATCACCAATTCATCATCAGTCCCTCCTAAGGAGGGAGAGATGGAATCACCCCAATGTCTCATCCACGTCGTGATGCGTCTCACAAATCCAACAGCAATCCTTACTTCCTGCAACACAAAACAAAGAAAACACAGGTGTGGAGTCATCATCATCACCACAGGTAAGTGGCTGCGTATGGTGCGACAGGTTCATCAATCCTAACTATTTCCTAAATGACTTTAACAACTTTACATTACCCGGGGTCTTTCTCCTGCCAAACCATTGGCCCTCTTACACTATGGGTTCTAAAAACCAATTCCCATTGACCAAACTGTGGTGCCCCTCAATTTGGGGTCTCACTCCCCCGATTCATCTCTCGGTGCCCTCGCACAATTTCTGGGCTGCGACGTGTAGCTCTCCTAGCCGGTCTACCCACCTGCACACCTCCACCACTGCAGTTGCCTCCGAGCTTACCTGCTCCTTACCCTAACCTAACTACCTGGGGAAGGCCCTCTGGCGCTCTCCCCACTCGGTGCCCTCTCTGGCACTGGGCTACCCGGGTCCGTCCTCTGGATCCTCGGGCCCCACTGACACTAACGGCTCCCAGAGCCCACCTGCGGCCTCACCTGGCCGACATCCTCACAGTGGTGGAGTGCCCAACCAACTACACACACTAACAGGCTACACGCCCAGCCATTTCCACAACACTAATGCACCCATCCGCAATACCATTCTGCAACCGCACCACAAATGCCAATATCCAACCACAATTTACCTATACCCTCTACCTAACACTTACACTACCCGCCCCGGGTACTCGTGAAAGGGGTCCACTCTTCCCCCATCCACACCTTCGCACCATGCACACCACCCCGTACCACTTACTCCAACTCTCTCCACACCACTCATTCTCTGCTCCATATATTCCACACACCTGGTGCCACCTGCACCCTTCTCTCCCCAAGCGCTTCCGCGCTGATCCACAACACTCACTACTCATCCACTGCTCCACACACCTGTCCAGTTGCACACCTGTGCAATCACACCTGTTCAATCCTCACACAGCATCATCTCATCTAACTACTCCCCTCTGAAACTTGCGCTTCCCAGTCGTCCCTTTAAACTATTGCGCTCCCTCGTCATTATCATCCACACTAATCTACCTGCGTCCCCACTACAGGTATCAGTCACTAACTAAACTTAACGTCACCTAATGTCATCTTCGCTAGATCCCTACCAATATCCTAACCCACCCGGGCTAGTTTTCACTGCCATACACCCCATAAGCTATTGCTCCTTTGCCCCCACCATGGGAAGGGTGGCAGGGATGCCACCCTTACCCACCGGGCCCATCGCTCATCAATCCCCCAGTCCTCTGGCACTAATAAGCCCCCCTTATTCAGAGGTACTGGGTCCCGCCTCGGCATCTAAAGCCGAGGCAATCCACGGGGGCGCCTGCTCGCCGGTGTAAGGTCTTATCCGGTCGGCGTGGACGATCCGAGGGAGGGCTCGTGGCCCCATTTTGATCTTAATGACCACGTCACAGATTTGCGACAGGACGACTCCTGGGCCTTGCCAGGGGGAGGTGAGCTTTGGGCACCTTCCCTTCCGCCTCCGGGGATTAAAGAACCAAATCTTCAACCGACCCGGATCTCAGTCAACGGAGCATCTTCTCTTCTGGATTTGGTTATGACAAACTTCCCTGAAAATGTCTGCTGCTCTTCTTCTGCTCCAATCGGCTCATCTGATCATGTGCTTGTCAAAGTGGACATCTCTCTGACCATTCTCAGAGAGCCTCCTCAGCGTCGACGAGTCTGGCATTTCACTCAGGCCAACTGGCACGGTCTTCAAGCAGCCATCAATCATCTGGACTGGTCTCCCATCTCTACCGCCTCTGACATCAACTCATCCTGGGAATTCTTTCAAAGTAAATTGCTCTCTCTCATGCACAGATTTATACCATCTCGTCTTCAGTTGTCATACCCTTCCTCCCGTCCATGGTACACGGAATCTTGTGGTGAGGCTGTTGCCCTGAAACAACTTGCTTTCGTCTCCTGGAAAGCAAATCCAACGGAAGGAAATCTCATTTCCTTTCACAAAGCCCGAAACAAGTGTGTGTCCACCCTCAGGAGAGCCAGGAAACAATATCTCACCATTCTCAAGACCGAACTCTCTTATCTGTCTCCCTCTTCCAAATCCTGGTGGCGTCTGGTCAAATCTGTTTCTGGTGTTTGTTCCCCCTCCATCCCCTCCCTCACCTCAAACGGCTTAACGGCTGACTCCGCACGTGAAAAAGCTGAATGCCTCAACTCTGTGTTTGCCTCTAAATCTTGTGTCCCAAACCCATCCCTCTCTGTACCCACCGTACCCAGTCGTACCCAGCTGCTCCTGGACTCTGTGTCCTTTCCTCCTGACAAGGTGGAAAAGTTTCTGGCAACCCTCGACTCTGATTCTGCAACTGGTCCTGACGGCATCAGCCCACGGGTCCTAAAATCATGTTCTTCTGCACTTTCACTCCCTCTTTCTGTTCTCTTCACCCTCTCTTTTGCTCAAGGTCATCTGCCATCTGCTTGGAAATCAGCCAACATCACCGCTTTGCACAAAAAAGGTGCAAAAACAGATCCCAGCAACTACAGACCAATCAGCCTTCTCCCAATTATCAGCAAAGTCATGGAATCCATCATTGCTTCAGATATTAAATCTTTCCTCTTCTCCAATGGCTTGATCTCTGATCATCAATTTGGTTTCAGACCTGGTCACTCTACTCTGGACATGCTGCTTCTGCTTTCTCAACAATGGATGGAGGTCCTCAACGCCAAACAGGAAATTAGAGCTGTCTCCCTTGACATTTCACGTGCCTTCGATACGGTCTGGCACCCTGCTCTGCTCTCCAAACTCTCCTCCTTTGGTATCCATGGAAATCTCCACGCATGGCTGGCGGACTTCCTCTCTGGTCGTAGTCAACGTGTGGCCCTGAATGGGTTTCTCTCATCTCCTCTTCCTGTTCAGGCTGGAGTTCCCCAAGGTAGTGTTCTGGGCCCTGTGCTTTTTCTGGTCTTCATCAATGATCTCTCTGACTCTCTTGAAAATCCTCTCTATCTCTTTGCTGACGACTCTACTCTCTGTCGCTCCATTCCTCATCCCTCAGATCGGCAGTCTGCAGCCTCCTCACTCTCTGCAGACCTGGACAAAATCACAGACTGGTCAAACAAGTGGAACATGTCTTTCAATCCTGACAAATCTCACACTCTTACAATGTCTCTCCGAAAGGACCGACTGGACAACCCTCCCATCTACTTTCTCAACAATCCTCTCCAAGAAGTTCTGTCGCTCAAGCTTTTGGGTCTCACTATCTGCCATGATCTTTCTTGGGAAAACCACATTTCCAAGCTGGCCTCCAAAGCCAGTCGCCGACTGGGCATCCTCCGTCGTGCGAAGTCCTTCCTTGGCACACCTGAGCTCCTCACCACATACAAGGCTTTCATCCGCAGCTCAATGGAATACTGTTCCCCCCTCTGGGCTGGTGCTCCTGCCTCACACCTTGCTCGGCTTCACGCTGTTGAGGCCAAAGCTTTCAGAATCATTGGAATCTCCTGCGATGTAGTCAACGCCGAGGGCCTTTCACTCACTCACCGCAGGCAGGTTGGTGGTCTTTCTGTCTTCTACCGACTCCTCTCCGGCCTTGCTCCCCCAGCTCTCTCTGTGCTCTGTCCCCCCAATATTCCTTCAGGTCGCACAAGATCTGCCTGCAACCCTCTTCTGGTTAAACTGCCAAAGTCTAGGCTCTCTGCTCACCTTCACTCTTTCATTCCCCTTTTCTCCCGCCTCTGGAACAAACTCCCCCACTCCCTTCAATCCCACTCCTCCCTCCAGGTCTTTAAAACAGCTGTTCACCACCATCTCTTATCTTCCCCCATCGAAAACCTTGATCTTTTCTACCCCCGGTAATTCACCCCAGAGTCCTTGCAGTGTTCATATGTTTTAATCCTCTCCCACCTCCCCCCAAGTCCTCCCGATGTCCCTGTTCTCAAATGTTGTGTTTGTGTCCTTCCCCCTCTCTTTTGTGTCCTTCCCCCTCTCTCACCATCTTGTCTACCGCTCCCCTTGTGTTTTGTGTGTCGGTTTGTCTTTTTGTGTGATTAATGTTAGCTCTTTCACGAGCCTCGATCTTGTATACAAATAAATAAATAAATAAATATAAATAAAAAAAAATCCCCGGAGCGTATTGACTCCCCTGGCTCCGGTCGTCGTACCTGCGCTTCATCTTTTCCCCCGCCAGATGGAGTTGGCGGCGGGCGAAGGCATGGACTAGCTCCATGCCTTCCTCTAGGTGACGTGCGTACCCCTCCCTCGGCGGGTTAACCACTGTGTCTGGCACGGGACCGCATAGCAAGTCGGCGGGAGCCCGTAACTCCCGCCCATACATAAGCAACGCTGGACTGCATGCGGTGGCCCCGTGCTGGCTGGTTCGGTAGGCCATAAGCAAATAAGGGAGATGTTCGTCCCAGTCATACTGACGGGTGGCGGTGAACAGTGCCAGTTGTTGGATTAGAGTTCGGTTAAATCTTTCCACCATCCCGTCAGATTGAGGTCTTAAAGGCGTTGTTCTGGTTTTCCGAATTGACAGGAGACTGCACACATCTTTTAGCAATTTGCTCTCAAAATTTCGTCCCTGGTCGGTGTGCAACTCCTGTGGAATCCCATGCCGGCACACAAATCCTTCCACGAAGGCCTGCGCTACCACCCCTGCTTCTTGGTTGGGGAGGGCGTAGGCCTCCGGCCACTTGGTGAAGTAGTCCATCACAACGAGGATGTACTTATTACCTAGGCGGGTGCGGGGTAGTGGGCCTAGGATATCCATGGCCACCCGCTCTAGGGGGGCCCCCCACCTGGTGTAATTGAAGGGGGGCCCTCATCCTCCGTGCTGGTCCCTTTTTGGCAGTACAGGCGTCGCATCTCCGACACCAGTCCTGTATGTCGCGCCCCATATTCACCCAATAAAACCTCCAGCGTACCCACGATATTGTCTTTGTCCTGCCCAAATGGCCGCCGGAGCGGGTACCATGCACCTGTTGCAATATGACGTTCTTGAATTTGTCAGGGACTATCACCAGCCAGGAAGTTCTATCAGAGGGAACCTCCACCCACTTGCGATACAAGATGTTATCCTTCAATTCCAGGGTCTGCCACTGAGCCCAATATGCCTTTGTTTGTGCCCCGAGGGGGGTGACCTCTTCCCCCTTTGGTCTTTGCCCCAATTTGACCCAATTGAACACTGGCCCCAGGACAGGATCCTCCTGCTGGGCCGTGCTCCATGCCAAAGTTCCGAATTCCTCATCTGCGGTTAGTGGCAAAATTGGCCCTCTCACCCGGGTTGCCCGGACAACGAGGGTCGGGTCCGAATCGCCCAATTGTTCCCTCTCCTCGTGTCTCGCACAAAATTTGCAGTTTTCCCCCAGACAAGGACGCCGAGAGAGTGCGTCCGCATTACCATGGGCCTTCCCGGCCCTATGGGCCACATCAAAATCGTACTGCTGCAACTTTTCCAACCACCTTGCAATTTGGCCCTCTGGTTCCTTGAACCGAAGGAGCCATTGCAAGGAGGAATGGTCAGTTCTAACCAAAAATGTCCGCCCGTACAAGTACGGGTGGAAATGGTTCATGGCAGCCAGCATAGCCAATAACTCTTTGCGAGTGACGCAATAATTTCTCTCGGGCCTACTTAAGGCCCGACTATAATAACCAATCACTCTCTCCACGCCCTCCTGTGTCTGAGACAAAACTGCGCCCAATCCTTCCTGGCTCGCATCCGTGTCCAGGGTAAATGCCCCGTTGCTAGTGGGGTACGCTAGAAGGGGTGCGGATGTCAGACACCCCTTCAATTTTTGGAAGGCCTCGTGGCACTCCCGTGTCCAATTAAATCGCGTCCCCTTCTCCGTAAGCCGGTGGAGGGGACGGGCCAACTCCGCAAATTTCGCCACAAAGCGCCGGTAGTAGGAGCAGAGTCCCAAAAATCCCCGCACCTCTTTGATGGTACGTGGTGCGGGCCACTCCTCTACCGCTTTAATTTTGTCTGGGTCCGTTTTTACCCCCTCGCGGCCAATCACGTGACCTAGATAGGCCACCTCTCTTGCAAACAAAGTGCACTTACTCGGGTTCAGCTTCAACCCTGCCTGTCTGAGGCACCCGAACACCTGGTCCAAATTAGCTACTGCCTGGGGGAACGTTTGGGCATGTACCAGGACGTCATCCAGGTACACCAGGCATGATTGCCATGGCATGCCGCCCAGTACATGCTCCATCAATCTTTCAAAGGTGGCGGGGGCGTTACACAAACCAAACGGCATCACAGTAAACTGATACAGTCCCTTACCTGTGGAAAATGCCGTTTTCTCCTTCCCTGCCCTATCCATCTCCACCTGCCAATACCCACTCTTGAGGTCCAAAGTTGAAAACCAATTTGAGCCCGCAACGGCATCGAGGGTGTCATCAATCCTTGGCAGGGGATATGAGTCCTTGAGTGTCACGTTGTTTAGCTGGCGATAGTCCACGCAGAACCGCGTGGTCCCATCCTTCTTTTTGACCAGCACAACAGGTGACATCCAAGGACTTCCCGAGGGCTCGATCACGCCTGCGTCGAGCATTTTTTCAACCTGCTCGTCAGCTTCCGCCCTCTTGCTCCAAGGGAGCCGTCGGGCGGCCTGACGAATAGGCCGGGCCTCACCGGTGTGGATCTGATGTTTCACCAGGCCCGTACGTCCAATATCCTCGGTGGACAGGGAGAAGAGGTCCAAATGGGACCCAACCAGTTTGTGTAAGGCCTCCCTCTGGGTACCTCCCAACTCTACGCTACTACGATTTACCATCTCGCAAATGGGATCGGGCCAATTCCTACTTCTTATTGAAGGCTCCCCCCGGGGTCGGCTCGGCTGGACGTTCTCGCCCCTCACTGTCGCGACTTCCTCAACTGGGGTGCAGCCAGCTACCCTCGTGCCCCTTACTATAGTGCGTGGTTCTGTACTCATATTTATTACTCGGACGGCCACTACCGGTCCGTCCGTTTTTACAAGAGTGCGGCCCACGATTAAACCCGGTATGGACTGCGCTGCCACCGGTTCGACCAGGCCGCAGGACTCCTGCCATGTTGGGCGAGCTGCCCACCGGGCCGGCACTATCACCTCGGCCCTTGGGGGGATGGTCACGGCCTCGGAAGCCTCCAGCTCCGCTCTCTCGGCCGTGCTCACTCCCCCTAACGGCAGCTCTTCTACTCCCACCTGCAGGATCCCCCGGCACAAGTCGATTTTACAACCGCTGGCAGTCAACAAATCCAACCCTATTAAACATGGGTCGCACACCTCCGCTACCCAAACATCTATCTCCCTCCTTACCGACCCTAACTTGAGGGTCACAGAACCACGCCCTATGATCGGGGCCGTTACCCCGGTAGCAAGTTGCAAACTATAATTTTGCAGGCGCTGGATCTTATCCCAGCCACCTGCGCTCGAATCAAGGACCACAGGGCTGATGATCGTGGCGCTAGCTCCTGTGTCCACTACGGCGTCTACCCCCACGCCGGCAATTTTGCATCTGATTGTCAGGCTACCGGTTCCAATTTGGCCACAATAAATGACCTGTCGCGTCAATGAGGGCTCTCCTCCATCCTCTTCTGCCGAACACCGCCCTATGTGCCCGACACCTTCTAGTTTCCCGGGGTCTGGCAGGGGGGTGTCTGGGGTCGGCTAACCCGCTCCCCCCTGGGCGGAGTTGAGGACCTCAACCGCCGGGGATCATCCCGGCGCGCGGCTCGAGAGTGCCGCGCCAGGTGACCCAGACGGTTGCAGGTATAGCACCTCACCTGATAAGGTGCTTGCCTCCGGAATTCCAAATTTCCCCCCCTGTAGGTCCGAATTGGATTACCCGCTCGTGGTCCACCGCGGGCCACCTCCGGGGCCGCCTGCCATGGTCCAGGTCCCGCCAGGCGCTGGTCCACCAGCCTCCGGACCATGCCCGCCAGGTCAGGACCCACGTCGGGGGCGGGCCCCCTAAGGGGTCCGCCCTCCATCGGGGGTCCCACCTGGCGGACCGCCATTGCGAGACGCTCGCCCCCCCGGGCCAGGGGCCTCGCTGCTTCCCAATGGGCCGCAGCGTCAGCCGCCTGGCTCAGAGTCTGGTGGCGCCACATGGCGAGCTGTTGCCGGAGCTCAATATCCGGGAGGGCCTGGATAAAATGGTCCAGCGCCAGGCTTTCCCGGGAATCCGCTGCCATGCTAGCATGTGTGATCCCCACTGCGCGGCGAATGTCGTGGGCAAGCTCCCCGATGGCTTCCTGGGGCTTGCGCTTTCGCAGCGCGAGCTGAGCTTTAACAAGCTCGCTCTGCTGTTCAATGCTGAATCGATTAATTAGGGCGTCGCGGAGGGCTTGCAGGGTGAGAGCACCCGATGGTAATGCCGTCAGCACCTCCGCCGCCGCGCCGCGCAATGCGGCCACCAGGTGTACTCCACCTTCGTCCTCGCCCCAACCGTTGCCCTTACACACACAGTCGAACTGCGCCAGGTACGCGCGTAGATCACTCTTGCCGTCATACGGCGCGAGTGGGACCTTGTGGGACCACCTCGTATGCGAGTCGTTGCCCGCCTGCCGGACCCCGTGCGTCGCCCCTTGCGGGGTCAGCGCGGGGCCGAACCGGCCGGGCCCCCACAGTACATTACCCCCAAGGGGCTCTCGTGCCTCCCCGGTCCCTCCAACAACTACCCCTGTTGGTGTCGATGCATGGGTCACACCTCCGCAACCCGCTACCCATTCCATACCACCACAACCTTGCTCACCCACACCTCGCACCTCTCGTTCCATACCCTCCGGACCAGCCATACACCTCACTCTTGGCCTCTCACGAACATCCGGGTCTATCTCGACCCCCAAGCTTATTAAATCACCTGGCGCATCATACGCACGACCATATTGGTCACCACTTACACCGGGTCCTCTTTCTCTTCGCTTCTCCTCCATCACCTGCGAATCCCTCATCCGGTTAATGAGCACATCATCACGATCCGAACACAGACTTTGGACCAATTCTTTTACTTCCTCCTTTATCTCTTTCTTATCCTCTCTCCGTCGCTTTTTAATTTCGCTCACCCCTTCTTCCACTTCTTCTAATTTCTGCTTCACCTCCTTCATCTCCTCGTGCGCCCCTTTAAGTTCTTCCTCTAACTCCACTTTATTTTTTTCGATGTGCTCCCGCACCTCCCGCTCTTTAACCTCCATCACCTCTACCACCTTGTCCATTTTCCTCGTCAGGTCCTCATGTACCGTCTTACACTCTTTTTTAATTACCCCTACGTCCTTTTTCATCTCCTTCTGTGTCGATTTTAAACCCTCTATTACCGCTGTGTTCTTCTTTACCTGGTCCCCCAACTCCTTTTGTCCCACTGTCAGTTGTTCTACTCCCAGCGTCAACTCCTCTATACCCCCTTGCAATTTTACAGTCCCCTTTCTCACCTCCTTCTCCATGCGCTCCTTACAGTGCCTCACCTCCTCGCGCACTCCTCCGACCTCCTCACTCACACCTCTTCTGATCTCCTCTCCCATCACTTGCATCTCCTGCCCAGATGCCACCCTCATCTGCTCCATTTCCTCCCTGTGAGCATCCAGTTTGGTTTCTACCCCCATTCTGACCCCCTCTATCTGCTGCCCCATTTGTTTAACTTCCCTTTCCGCTTGGTCCCTCATGTCCCTCAATTTGCCTTCCATCCTGTTTTCTAACCCCTCTAACCCCTTTTGCATCCCTTCCATTTGATTCTCTTGAGCGGCCATTCTGTTTTCTACCCCCATTAACCCATTTTTCACCTCTTTTATTCCGTTGTCTAACCCCTCACCGGTACCCCTCGCTTCGTCCCTCATTGCCCCCATTTGGCCCTCCAATCGCTCACCCTGAGCATCCATCCGGTTCCCCATTACCCCCATTTGGTTTCCCATTACCCCCATTTGGCCCTCCAATCGCTCACTCAATCGCTCAATTTGGCTCCCCATACTCATCTGTACAGCTGCCTGTAGCTGCGCAATGAGGGCCTGCATGTCAATCGGCTGCATGTTAAAGCCCGTTGATACAGCGGGCTCGGCTACCGCGCGCTCTTGCGAGGCGCCATTTTGCGCGCCCGCAACGTCGGGCGCAACGACGCTATTTTGTGCGTCTGCTACCCTCACTGCTTCGCTCTCCTCTTGTCCCTCATTTTGGTCCTGGATCGACCCTGCCTCACTCTCCTCTACCGGACCCCAGCCGACTTGGTCTGCCATAGCGCGACTTTCAAAATTCGGGTTTTTATATTTTGTAAAACACAATCAAATTTCGCCGTTATAATTTCGAGCGCGTAAAACGCGCTCCGGATCGAATCTCACTCCTCGACACCAATTGTTACCCTAATGGTACAATTGGTGTTCCAAAATTTGGGCTAAATGAATTTAGTCCCAGGTCCGAATCCGACACTCCTGACACCAATTGTTACGGACACGACTTAGATGTTATGATGGGCCGAGCGGAATGGCCGCCGTGTTCGCACAAGTTACCCGATTATACTCGAACGTTGGCCGAGTCGCGCTACGCTAGATCAATTGAGGAAAGGACACAGCGGCTGGGTTAAAATGACACGACACCAGGGGTACGGTTCTCAAGACCTCCGGAGGAGGTTATAATATTGCGGAAGGTTAGATTACAAGGATGAGAGAGACAGCATAGAAAGATAGGCACTTAGACACACTTATCTTATTCCCGACAGACCACAGATAAACGGGACAAAACTGACTCACACGGGGATTGATGGCAAGGAGGGGCAGGTATTCGATGGCTCAAGGTGCACCTTGGCTCAGGGGCAAATCGACCCGGTCCGGTCCAAAGATGCGGGGAGGTCGCTCAGCGCTCGGAGGTCGCGACTTGTCTTTCCAAGCTGGGGGCGCATCTGACGTCACGTCCGGTCAGTCGCTGCGTATATCCGGCGGGGAGTGACACGCCCTCGGCTCGTTAGCTCCGCCCCAGATGGAATCGGCCCGCCGCTTCTTATTGGCTGCGGGGGGTTACCGGGCTCCGCCCTTGACGAGGAGCTGACAGCCAGCCCCTTCGTGGTAACCCCGTAACCTGGAGCACATGGGCCATGGCGGCTAACCGAGCCGGAGTGAGGACGCCCACTCCCCGCACCGCGGCCGCGCCGCCCCCGCTGTGGTTGAGGTTGTTGTTGTTCCTTGAGATGATGGGAGGATGCGGAGATGAGGTTGGGGGGAGGTATTGGGAGGTCCTAAACTCACTACTGGTGCCATACAATCACATTCTGGTGCAACGAAGAGTCAGAATTAATGGAAACGAGTCCTTAACTGACATAGACTAAGAATAACTAGCAAGATGTCCGAAAGTTGTCTACGTGGGATGCGGTGGACCTGGGCACGACATTTAATGGGGGAAGAAGGGGAAGGTCGGTTCTACAGAGTGTTGTTTACAGACAATGGGACTAGGGAATGGGGGATTGGGGATAGTTGGGGAGTATTGGGGAAATAGGGGAATATTTACAAGCGGATATGGAGGCCAAATCCCATATCCGCAACAATATATATATATATATATATATATATATATATAAATATATATATATATATATATATGTTGGAACCCATCTGTGGATCGGTCCCATCGGCCGATGGGTCTGACCCATCTGTGGATGCACGAGAAATGACAATGCAGACCCATCGGCCGATGGGTCTGCGCCATCTGCGGATGTGTTGTTCATCTTGAAGGAATGTGTTGACAGAATGGTGCTCTTCAATCAGGTACACAGTCATTGGAATTACATGTGGTAGGAATTTAACAGAGATGATTTTTAAATGTTTAACAGATTAAACCACATGTCAGGGACTGCTTTATAAACATTTATGACATCAATTGCTTATTTTTAGGTTCAAATAAACATACTCATCCACCATTGATGCATAGGAAACACAGATGGGTTCACCTTCAAGGTGAACAACACATCCGCAGATGGCGCAGACCCATCGGCCGATGGGACCGATCCACAGATGGGTTCCAACATATATACTGAAACGCAAAAGAAACTTACCACCTTTGAAACCTTTAAATATCAACAATAACACTGCGTGTAGTAAATGTGTGAACTTATTTGTGGACAATAGTGTCCTCACTGTCAGACAAAACGGTCACGGATGGTCACTTGAACCTTCAATGGTCACTTCATAGCACAGCTGTTGAACAGCCGTTTTGACTGTCAGTGATTAGCCAAGGGGTACGGGATGATTTTAATGAGCTGCACGTGATGTCTTGATATTGGCTTTAAAAAGGCCAGTGCAAAATGGGCATTTCAATCAACATGCCACGATTGTCAAGGGATAAACGGCAGCGTGCCCTGGGCATGCTGCAAGGCGGACTGAGCTACCGTGAGGTGGCACGTCGCCTTGGCTGTTCACACCAGACGATATCGGCCCTGGTGGACAGAGACACCCTCCACAACTCTGCAGATGACAGACCTCGATCAGGGAGGCCAAGAGTCACCACTGCAAGGCAGGACAGGCAGATGGTCCGAAGTCACCTGCGGGATCGATTCCGTCCAGCATCCCGCACTGCGGCAGAAACTCCGGGGCATGCAAACCATGGATCTCCAATGATACTGCACAAAGACGACTGCATGACTATGGTCTGACTGCCAGAAGACCATACAGAGGCCCCGTGATGATGGCTGCCCATCGCCGCAACCGACAGAGATGGTGCCAGCAGCATCAGCCGTGGACCTTGGCGCAGTGGAACGAGGTCGCTTTCAGCGATGAGTCAAGGTTCTGTGTGGACAGTCCTGATGGGCGTGAGCGTGTCTGGAGAAGAACTGGCGAGCGATATGCCGATTGTTGCGTGCTTCAAGCCAACAGGTGGGGTGGCCCAAGTGTGATGGTGTGGGCCGCCATATCAGGCCGGTACAGGACGCCACTGGTGGTTGTGGATGGGAATCTCAACACCCAGCGGTATGTGGATAACATCCTGCGACCTCATCTGCTGCCATTCCTGCTAGACCACCCAGAACTGAGAACCCTTCAGCATGACAACGCTCGTCCCCATGCTGCTCGCTTTACCACTGCATTTCTCCAAGGCGAGAACATCAACACCATGCAGTGGCCTGCGTTCTCCCCTGACCTGAATCCCATAGAGCACCTGTGGGATGAGCTTGGGAGACGCGTAGTTGGCAGGGCCAGGACATGGGCAGAGCTGCTTCAGACATTGAGGACTGAGTGGGACAGAATCCAGCAGCAATCCATCCAAAGACTGGTAGGCAGTATACGCCGACGATGCACTGCCTGTATCCAAAACAATGGTGGCCACACACGCTATTGAAAGGGGACTGACATTGCACCCTGTGCTGTTCTGTACTGTAGAACAAACTGATGAGATGGTGTATCTTGGTCAAAAACTTGACATGTCATCAATAAAATGCCAATGTTTCAATTATCAATTGTTGGTTTGTTTTATTTTGAACTGTTACAATTTTATTACATTTCAAACAAGTGATGTTTCTTTTGCGTTTTCGGTCTTTTTGAAGTTGGTCAAAATGGTCAAATTTTTTGGTCAAAATGCCCATTTTGCACTGGCCTTTTTAAAGCCAATATCAAGACATCACGTGCAGCTCATTAAAATCATCCCGTACCCCTTGGCTAATCACTGACAGTCAAAACGGCTGTTCAACAGCTGTGCTATGAAGTGACCATTGAAGGTTCAAGTGACCATCCGTGACCGTTTTGTCTGACAGTGAGGACACTATTGTCCACAAATAAGTTCACACATTTACTACACGCAGTGTTATTGTTGATATTTAAAGGTTTCAAAGGTGGTAAGTTTCTTTTGCGTTTCAGTATATATATATATATATATATATATATATATATATATATATATATATATATATATATATATATATATATATATATATATATATATATATATATATATATAAGCAAAGATTTGCGGTTGGGAGTATATCCAAATGACTCCATGGTAAGATCTCCAACCTTTAATTGAACAAACAATGACTCAACGTTTCGATTAACAACACGTGAAGCCACACGCCTCCGTTAATCTTCCTCAAGAGTGATAAAATCATCTCAACATCCCCTTACATGCACAGTGGGCGTGGTATATGCAAAGTGGGGTGGGCAATGCTGGACAGCCAATGAAACCGTATCACACCGCTCTCGTGAACAGAGACGTTACCGACCAAATTCAAAAATCAACCGCATATTAACAGTTCAAAATAATCCTGTAAACAATGCTGGATTATAACGCAAGTGTTGAGAAAATCCGGAACAATCATTACATTTAATCAAAAGTTAAACTTGCAAACAATTAAATTGTAAATTAAATTAAAACTGTAAATATATTAAAGCCAAAAATTTTTAAGACAAAATAAAATTGTCACATTATCAAGATCATCACATGTGGCCCTATGCGGTAAAGGTGAATGCGGGAAGGAGGTTGGTTTTAGGGGGGATAAAATGGGGGGGGGGGGGGAACCAGAGGGGGTTGGAAGTGGATGGGGGGGGGTGTGGGAGAGGGGTGGTTTGGAGGGATTGGAGGTGGGAGGGGGCAATTGTCCGAATAAAAACCTTGTGTGATATATTATGTGGACTCGTTGTTCAAAGTACGGAATGCCTGGATCTTCCGAATCTGGATCTTCACCAAAATCTAATCATTTCATCCTTGTCACATACGCTACCTCTCTGCCAGGTTTCGTCCGAATCCGGCCACAACGTTTTTTGAGATACTTGTTCACAAACAGACAGACAGACAGAGGTGAAAACATAACCTCCATCAACCTTTGGTCGCGGAGGTAATAATATTTCCCCGTCTCCCTCACCTCTTTTTGTCTGTTAGTTGCCGGTTAGTTTGTTCCTTTCCTGTTTAGTCCCCGCTTTTCCCCTTCCCATTCTAGCTGTGTTACATTCAGTTTGTCTACAAAATTGTACATACTTTTCTGCAAGTGCATGATGGTCTGTGGACCAATATACAATATAATCAATGTAGATTTTTTAAAAATAGGGGCAATACCCCCATGGCACTCACCTGGTAGAATAAGACAGTATTCTACACTGACTAAAGGTATTTTAAACAGTATCACAGTATTTTAAGCCAATTTCAATGGTTGCTTGGAGACAGGGCAGCATGTACAATCATATACTAAAGTAATCATAAGACTTTAAACAAGCAAACAAAAAAAATACCTATTTTAGGGGGTTAACCCTCCCTCCCCTCCTTCCCTCCATGACTACCTTAGGGCCTGATTTTTTTTTTTTAATTCCGTGAACAAGCTTTGATACATCACGGGTGATGAAGGTTGTGATCAAGTTTCATCGAAATAGTATGTGTAGTTTCAGAGGAAAAAGCAAATTCCTATTTTAGGGGATGGAGGGGTCAAACTTGGATCCACTTTGATCACGGTAGTCCCCCGAAGACCTCGACAAACTTGAGTTGCAGCATCCGAAATATCATTTGTGCCAAGTTTCGTCACAATCACAACAGCAGTTTTGGAGAAGAAGTTGCAAGTGTTTACGGACTGACGGATGGACGACGCGCCATCGCATAGGCTGACCGGAACTACGTTCCAGATGAGCTATAAAAAAAACATGCCAAGAAAGGTGTGCAGTGTCGTGATTTGTGTGCGTGTCTTTGCAGTTGGTGCACAGCCCACCACCTTTGGAAACGGATGCATCCTGTCTGCTGAGTACCGCAGCTCAACCAGGTATCGTATCGAGTTATTTGCATTCAGAAAAAAAGGAAAAAACAGCCATCAGGTTGCACTTTATATCATTTATTCCTTAAAAATAATCTCAAACCCTTTTGACGTTTTCTTTTGCAGGCATAAAATTTCTTTTTGTTTTATTATTTCAGCGCTTTCTCAAGATCGTGTTGAAAATATGTTGATGAGGAAACATTGGCTCCAAAGACGAATACATTTTTTAAGAGAATGTGTCTCCGGTCATTGTGCATTTTCCCGTCGATGAGATAGTTTTCTCCATTTTTGTTCAACCCCGTCCCAAAGACTGCAGCATCGGTGATAAGAACCACTCCACTCTGGCAAAACGCAACTTTGAACTAAAACCGGCAGCCCTGATTCACGACTGTTCATTTGAAGGTACCGTTCATTTCTTACACCCACTCGTACACTCTCTATTGGTTTTTATTCTTTGTTACGTGAATAACCTTCTTTGTTTTTTTTTTGGATACAAGATCGAGGCTCGGGTAAGAATCCAACAAAAATCACAAAAAAAAACTGACACAGAAAACATACAATAAAGGGAGCGGGAGACAAAATTGGCAGAAAGAGGGAAGCACAGAAGTACAACAGCAGAGAATAGGGACAACGGAAGATCAACTCCGTCGGACGGTGGGGGCTTGGGGGGGAGGAAGCATAGAAAGGTGGGGGGGGGGGGGTGGTAAAGGTATAAAACACATGGACACTGCTAGAACTTCCAGGAAAGAAAGAAGTCGGTATTTCAAAAAAAAAGTGGATCTGGGGTGAATAGACGGGGGTAGAAGAGATCAAGGTTTTGGATGGGGGAAGATAAGAGAGGGTGGTGAACAGCTGTTTTAAAGACCTGGAGGGAGGAGTGGGATTCAAGAGAGTGAGGGAGTTTGTTCCAGGGATGGGAGTAACGAGGAATAAAGGAGTGAAGGTGAGAAGAGAGTCTAGATTTTGGCAGTTTAACCATAAGAGGGTTGCTGGCAGATCTTGTGCGACCTGCAGGAATATTTGGGGGACAGAGCACAGAGAGAGCTGGGGGAGCAAGGCCAGATAGGAGTCGGCAGAAGACAGAAAGACCACCAACCTGCCTGCGGTGAGTGACTGAAAGGTCCTCGGAGTCAGCTTCATCGCGGGAGATTCCAATGATTCTGAAAGCTTTGGTTTCAACAGCGTGAAGCCGAGCTAGGTGTGAGGCAGGAGCACCGGCCTAGAGGGGAGAACAGTTTTTCATTGAGCTGCGGATGAAAGCCTTGTATGTGGTGAGGAGCTCAGGTGTGCCAAGGAAGGACTTCACACGATAAAAAGCTAATCATGTGTGTTTGTGGTTTATAATATTTTACAAGCCTGGCTACGCTGCTGTTAGAGTTTGTCTCGTTTTACAGTAACTGCAGACTGCGATGCAATTACATACGTTGATGTTTAAAGTTTCTGTTACATCTTATGGTCAGATGTGTGAGCCACACATGGACAGATGTCAGATGTGGTCAGATGTGTCAGATGTGTGATTATCGAGTTTTTAAAAAATACATCATTGATTCATATTTGGAGTGGAAAACATTTATTTCCCCATTTGCATCATCCTGAGTTTAAAGCCTGTTGGTTTTCATTGTTTTATCCTCTCCGATAATACGTGCATATCTTGTTTATAGCTTCAGTCAGCTAACACCATGCAGTTTTGGTATACCGTCCACCAATCCATTGACGAGCAATTTTTGCAGAGCAACTGAGGCCATCTATTTTACACATACGTATGGATTGGGGCGAGAATGTATGGAGTGGGGCTAGAATTATAAGGTTGCAATAAATAGGAGATGTACTGTTCATAAGGGAACATAAGGTAGGGTAGAGGGTAGAGGAGAAGGGTATCTTCTCTGATATGCAGCACGTTGCTGCGGGTTACATCATTCCTGTAGGTTGGGACAGGGATTTGTATTTTGTTCAGGATGCCGATGATAACGCAAACCTACTCTTCATTGTAAGACACTGTGGGATATTTGCTCAGCATGGCTTTTATATTTACAGCGTGGCTCTTAGATGTTCTGATGTACATCAAAGATATTGCAAACAATGGGGTTCAAAAGTTAACTTCCTGATCTTCTCCTCCAACCTATCCCAAAGCGATGAAATGGTACCAGTGGCGTCGTCAGGAAAACGAGGTGAGATATCCATCCGAACGACTCTGCCATAATTATCCCGTCCTCCAGGTAGCGGGAGATGGGTTTTGCGTGTGTGTGCAGGTTTGCTTGTGCCTCCTGGTTATAACTTTTTTGAAACCATAAATTGAGCATTTGTCATCAAATTTTCAAAAAGCCTTTATTGTGAGATTATGGACAACACTCATTAAAAATAGGAGCACGGGTCCCGAAACTCACATACGTCAGCAGCAATCGCCAATGACGTCATCAAGTTTTGCTGCTGATGCAATGCCCTCTGTCGGTAAGGGCAGGTATTTTTTTGCGTTTTCGGCCTGATTTCAACCAGTTAATGAGCGCAGATGTTGATGCTGTCAATGCACCTTCGTTAAGCATCAGATATGAAGGATGAGGTCAAGTTTCATCAAAATCATATGTTTGGTTCAACCGAAAATGACTGAAGTGTTTACAGACTCTGACTTTGGCTTTTGACTTTGGCTTTCACTCACTCTCTGGCTGACTGACTTACCAATGGACTCTGCTCAATCACATAAGCTCACTGGATTGAAGTCCAGGTGAGCTAATTATGTTACATTTTTATTCCGTGGCATGAAGTGAAAAGTGGGCTTAAGCAATTTGTTCAGTTTGTCTGTCTGTCCACAACGTCAGTTTATGATCGAGGAACAAGTTAATCCCAATCGAACGTTATATTTTGAACACGAGTTGCAACATGAATCAGAAACTGAACATGTAATTTAACAGGACTTTGGCTCCGAATTTGTCTTGATCGCTCACGTGCTGAGTGGAGTGAGATCATATTGTCACTCTGCCTGTCTGGCAGTCAAATAGAATTGAAAAGAATTGAATCATCAAACTTACTGTTTTTGAGGATGTCAGAAAGGACACAAACAAGCACAAATAACTAATTAAGGAAGAACATAACTAATATAATATAATAATTAATATATAATATAATAACTAATAACAATAATATTACTCATAATAATATATAATATAATAACTCATATAACTAATAACAAATAACTAACGTGTTAACTAATGTGGTGTGAAAGACGCTGCATCAACGGTGGTAAACTTCCCAAAAAATTCTTCAACTTTTAAAATATTTTTCATCATTTTTGAAAACTTTTACTTTGTTTCAATTGAAAATATATATTTGAACACTGGAGAATACAAATCGCCCTTTTTGCCACTTTCAAAAACCTTTCCTTTGGCAGTAATTGGACAAAATATTACAGCATTTTACATCATCTTGACCAATCCAATTTGCCGCTTACAGCCCATGTCCATGTCCTTTTTTCTCAAGAAAGCATGGCGAAAGTATTCTATGAACTCTCTAGTTGTTTTTAAAGCTGTTGCCAAGAAGGGTGTGCAATGTCGTAATTTGTGTGCGTGTCTCTGCAGTTGGTGCACAGCCCACCACCTTTGGAAACGGATGCATCCTGTCTGCTGAGTACCCCAGCTCAACCAGGTATGGTATCGAGTTATTTGCATTCAGAAAAAAAGGAAAAAACAGGCATCAGGTTGCACTTTGTGTCATTTATTCCTTAAAAATAATCTCAAACTCTTTTGAAGTTTTCTTTTGCAGGCCTAAAATTTCCCTGTTTTCTCATTTCAACGCTTTCTCAAGATCGTATTGAAAATATGTTGATGAGGAAACATTGGATCCAAAGACGAATACATTTTTTAAGAGAATGTGTCTCTGGTCGCTGTGCAATTTCCCGTCGATGACATAGTTTTCTCCATTTTTGTTCAACCCCGTCCCAAAGACTGCAACATCGGTGACATGAACCACTCCAATCTGGCAAAATCCAACTTGAAACTCAAAGCAGCAGCCCTGATTCACGACAGTTCAGCTGGAGGTACTGTTCATTTCTGACACCCACTCGTACACTCTCTATTGGTTTTTATTCTTTGTTACGTGCATTACTTTTTTTCTTCTTTTTTTTGTTTACAAGATTGTATTGAAAATATGTTGATGGATGAGGAAACATTGGCTCCAAAGGCGAACACATTTTTTAAGAGAATGTGTCTCTGGTCGCTGTGCAATTTCCCGTCGATGACATAGTTTTCTCCATTTTTGTTCAACCCCGTCCCAAAGACTGCAACATCGGTGTTATAAACCACTCCACTCCGGCAAAATCCAACTTTACACTCAAACCGGCAGCCCTGATCCACAACTGTTCCTCTGGAGGTACCGTTCATTTCTTACACCCACTTGTACACTCTCTATTGGTTTCTATTCTTTCTTTCGTGAATGACATTATCACAATTTTTATTGTTAATTTATCTAAGGCTTACATGGAGGAGTTCGTATTACACATATTTCACTGGTGTGCACACTCATTTTAAGCTGTCTAGCCTGGGTTTGAATTTTTTTCTTTCTTGGTATACAAGATTGAGGCTCGTGTAAGAGCTAACATTAATGACAAAAAAAAACAAACGGACACATACAGTCACTTGAAAAATTAAGTACACCCCATGTACAGTTTTGGCTTTTTCAACATATTTCAACACACTGCTATTTGATCTTCATTTCAACAATATTGATAGATAAAGGTGATATAATATAACAAATATCATGAAACATTTCCATTTTGTCGTCCATTGTATAATTTAAATAAACATAAATGCAAATTTCGCATGTGGAAAAAGTAAGTACACCCTTGGCTCTAATAGGTGGTATTGCCCCCTTTGGCAGAAACAACCTCAAGTAGGCGTTTCTTATAACTGTCTACCAGTCTCTGACATCGACTCGGATAAATTTTTGCCCACTCCTCCATGCACAATTCTTTCAGCTGTGCGATGTTTGAGGGGTTTCTTGCATGCACAGCTCGTTTCAAATCCCCCCACAACATATCGATGGGATTTAGATCCGGGCTTTGACTTGGCCATTCCAGAACCCTCCATTTCTTTCTTTTCAGCCATTCCTTGGTGGATTTACTGGTATGCTTAGGGTCATTGTCATGTTGCAAGGTCCACCTTTGGTTGAGCTTCAACTCTCCAACAGATGGCCTCACATTATCCTCAGGCACCCTCTGGTACAATGAAGAATTCATAGTGGATTCTATTATGGTGAGCTGCCCAGGCCCTGATGCAGCAAAGCTGCTCCAAACCATAATATTTCCACCACCATGCTTTACAGTTGGTATCAGGTTCTTGTGGTCAAATGCTGTCTTTGGTTTTCGCCAAACATGTCTTCTGGTACTGTGGCCAAATAGCTCTACCTTTGACTCATCTGTCCAGAGCACATTGTTCCAGAAGTGCTGGTCTTTGCCTAGGTGTTCATTGGCAAACTTTAGTCTTGCCCTGATGTTCTTTCTGGACAGCAAAGGTTTCCTCCTGGCACACCTCCCATGTAGATCAAATTTGTGCAGCCTCTTTCTAATGGTAGACTCGTGCACTTTGACATCAACAGTGGCAAGAGCTACCTGTAGGTCCCGTGATGACATTCTGGGGGTTCTTAGAGACTTCTTTCAGCATCTTGCGGTCTGCTCTCGGGCTGAATTTGCTGGGGCGGCCTGGCCTGAACAAGTTGGCAGTTGTTTGGAATCTTCTCCACTTGTCGATGATCTTCCGGACAGTCGAACGATTGATTTCAAATTGTTTGGAGATCTTTTTAAATCCCTTCCCAGACTCGTAGGAATATATAACCTTCTTTCTGAAGGCCTCAGAGAGCTCTTTTGATCTAGGCATGGTGATGCCGCACACTTCAACAACAAAGAGCAAACCAAACTAAATGTCTGAGGTTTAAATAAGACAGGTTCCTCCAAGATCCTCTCTAACGATGTTCTAATCATTTGCACCTGAGCTGGTGCACCTGATTCTAATTTTAGGTATTTGAAGTCGTGATAAATGTAGGGGTGTACTTACTTTTTCCACATGCGAAATTTGCATTCATGTTTATTTAAATCATACAATGGACTACAAAATGTAAATGTTTCATGATATTTGTTATATTATATCACCTTTATCTATCAATATTGTAGAAATGAAGATCACATAGCTGTATGTTGAAATGTGTTGAAAAAGTCAAAACTTTACATGGGGTCTACTTACTTTTTTATGTGACTGTAAGACGAAATAAAGGGAGTGGGAGACAAGATGGGGAAAGACGGGGAAGCACACAAGTACAACATTTGAGAGCAGGGACATCGGGAGATCTGTGGGAGGGAGAGGGCTTGGAGAGAGGAGGCATGGGAAGGGGGTGGAGTGTGAAACACACATGGACAGAGCTCGGACTTGCAGGAAAGAAGTTTGTATTTCATTAAAGTGGATCTGGGGTGAATTAACTGGGGTAGAAAAGATCAAGGTTTTGGATGGGGGAAGATAAGAGATGGTGGTGAACAGCTGTTTTGAAGACCTGGAGGGAGGAGTGGGATTGAAGAGAGTGAGAGAGTTTGTTCCAGAGGTGGGAGAAAAGAGCAATGAAAGAGTGAAGTTGAGCAGAGAGTCTTGATTTTGGCAGTTTCACCAGAAGAGGGTTGCTGGCAGATCTTGTGCGACCTGGAGGAGTATTTTGGGGGACAGAGCACAGACAGGGCTGGGGTGGGGGGGGGGGCTCGGCCAGATAGGAGTCGGTAGAAGACAGAAAGACCACCAATTTCGACCCAGCTATGAAATGGCATTTTGGCGTTTCATGGGCAGGACGATACATCAATGTGTGTGCCGGCCCTTGGATGGACATTGAACTGGCATCACATCTGCCACCATTTATTGGTTGACATTGAAGATCCCGCAGTGTCCTTCGCGAAGAGTAGGCGAGCTATTGCACCCTCAGGCAATGATGCTGCCCTGCAGCCTTGGGTTGCATACAAACGAAGATCACTGGGAGGATGGAGAGATCGGTGTTTTTGCCTTGGATGACATTACAGGGGTGAGTGTGAAAAATAAAAAATGCATTTGGGATTTGGCCCCCCGCTCAAAGGATCACGAGCGATGTTCTTGGATGGGAACACCACACACATCGGTTTATCTGGATTATTTTGAACATTATGCTATTCGGCAAGTCACAATGTGTGCTGAAAGGGTTGTCTGCTTTTTGAGTTGTTCCACTCATACATACATAATTAGATCACATGACTGTGTGTAGATGACCTCATAAGGGACATTTGCACAATTCTTTACAGAATATTTCACCTTTAAAACACTGGAATGCAGATAAATGTTTTTTTTCTTAAAGCAAAACATTGTCTGATTTTTGCATTACAAATGTGTTGTTTAGTCATGCGGTGCATGCCCGTCTGCTAGACAAGATATAGCTGGCTGTTGCTCTTCTTTTAAGTGGTTATTTTACCTCAACTCACCCCTGCAAACAGGTGGTCGTCATCCGATGAGAGCAAATAAAAACATCCAGCAAGATGACTCTGGGTCCATCATGCCTGTGCCACTAAAGTTGGTGGATTACTTTGTACGTACTTACATCATCTTTGCCATCCACTTTGCCTTCACTCATTACATACCTGCCTGACTCAAAGGAACCAAGCAAACCGATTACTGTGCAAACCAGACCGCTCTACGTACATACACTGCATTCTTATATTTATGATGTACATGATGGTGATTTTTTTTTACTAATCCAAACTCTGATCTCCATCCATCATTATTTCCACCATGATCCCCACAACCTCTAAAGGCACATCCATCCTCCATCTACATGCAGCGCGTATCATCTTTGACCTTTCCTAGAAGCCCATGGTATTCACTGATCCAACGCTCACGACAGCAAGTGATGCTGCCAACGTGGCTGTTTCTGTACCAACTGTGACGTCCGACCGCAGAACTACATCACATCATGTCTTTCGCCGACTTCTACTCCACTTTCCTTGCATTATTTGGTCTGTGACACTTACTAGGTTCTCCTCCTTCATCATCACACATGCCCACACGGCCACATCACCTCAACCTTTTCCTCATCCCTTCTATCATTCATTGTAAAATAGGGAAAGATGATATGATTGATGGTTGGGATTACTCAAAGATAATCACTGCTATGATTTCTGGAGGAATGTAGACTCTACACTGTTTTGATACCTCACCAAACTGGCATACAGTTCCTCTGCACTGGCAGCTGTAATCATAAGGTTATCTGCAAACAACAATTCCAATGGCAAGCCTCTTCTTGCATGTGCATACAGTACATGGATTACTTCAATAAAGAGTACAGCAGATAGATGACAAAATTGTGCCTTTGATGATAAAACCAAGCCACTTGGCATGATGTAAGGAATATTAAATATATCCCGAGGGAATATTGTTGGCTATTGGGCCATTGCACATTTGTCCTGTGGCAGCCATTGTGGTGAAACTGATTGAAACCATAAACATAATGACACAAGCAATCCTGCTTCAAACTGTATACATCACGTTCATTCGATCTGAAAAATACCAAACAAAAAAGGCATTTTACATTAGGTCATGAAACATTAGGTGATGAAACTTCTATTGACGTTGGGTCATGAAACATATATCTTGACGATCATCATGACTTCGACAAATCATTAATTGCACAAATCGATCATCCATCTTACTATAATTCACCAAATGTCCGTCCGTCTGTCTGTCTGTCCGTCCGCTCCCAGGTACCGCAAAAACGGCTGAACCGATCGCAACGATACACCTCCATGCCCGTGGGATTCCCACGTGTGACCCCACTAGTATTCATAATACAATGTCCAACACAGTACAACGTTCATTATAAGAAACAACATTGATGCACAATGTCCACCATTTGTCCATAAAAGCATCACTTTTCCATTCATAAACTCACTTCTTTGGAAGGATGCTGGTAGGCCTATCTCTCGGTTTAGCAAACAAAAGCAGTTTAAGATGAACACTCTCTAAACTACATGGTCCAATTTCCTTCAAACTCTGCAAGCACCGTCTCCACAGATGACATATTTTTCTGGTCTACCCACCGAGTTAGAGACATCACGACTTTGAGATTGTTCCACACTCGTGTACACGTGGTCACATGACGTTGTTTGCATCGACCTCACAACAGTGTGTCACAAAAAACATTATTCCCAAATATCATCCATTTTGATTTCCTCCATGAAACATCTTCCCCCCGATGGGGAATACACCTCATCTAGTCAGCTAGTTACCTTCTGCTGGATATATAACAGCTATCTTCGTGATTGGTCGCCGATACTCAGTTGACCATTCTGTGCCTTACTTTGACATTCCTGATTTTTTTCCGTCAGAACCAGGATACACCTGGACAACACTCCACATATTCCACTTTCTACTGACAGCATTTGCGTCAAAAACCATGACCACATCGTCTTCATGAACATTTAGTCTCTCCACATTCCACATTTTTGTGGCACCAACAATGGGAACATGTTTCTGGTCCAGCGTCTCCAAAGCGAATCGACTACCTTTTACACACACTCGACTCGATGCCTCGGATTGCGTGTCTCTCTGAAGGGTCCTTGAGGGACTTCACTCGATGCTCATCTGAGCAGCATATCGTTTGGGCACAGATACACTCCACCATCTGGGTAATTGGGAACATGGCCAATGGCACATTGGTTGGCTAGGTTTGCTACATTCAGGCATGTGTATCGTTCAAAGGGCGTTAAAACCTGATCTCCGATGGCCTTTCTCAGTGCAAACTTACAGCCTTTCACCAGGGATTCCGCAGAGCCATTCTGGTGTGACGCTGCTGGGGTGATAAACCTCCAATCCATACCTCGTTCTGCACAAAACTCTCAAAGTTGATCATCACTCCATCCCTTTATCTCTCTACATTATAAAAGAAAGTTTTTGTTTGTTTGTCTGCGCAAGCTAATCTCCTGAACGGTGAAAGATAGAAGGAAACCTCTCATATATAGGTTCTCAAAGTGGTCCCTACACGTGATCCAAACTCTGATCTCCATCCATCATTATTTCCACCATTATTACCCCCCAGTGGGCACTGGGAACTTTCAGGGGGGCGCTCGAGAGTCCACGGGTGGTAGGGGGGCACTGGCAATGATTTGGGGGGCACTGGCGATTTAGAGGAGCAGCGGTGATTTGGAGCACTCATTGGGCTTCCTGCAGTCTGAACAGGTTACCCAGCGCCATTCGGCAAATTGGCCATCCAATCAACGACCACATTCTTTCCCCCTTCGCATGGTTTTTATGATCCCATATTCGCTGATGTCGTGTCGGTATTTTCTTGTCCATACATGCTCATGCAACAAACATGATAGTGTGTGACACCAGTGAAATACTATTGCTTGCCACAACACTAATTTTTATCACGTGGTGCCATTTCAACCAATCGGCTTGCAAGAATCTTTTTATGCAGGATATAATACTGTTGCAGTTTTAGAACCCACACTTTCTTTTAAATATCCCATCATTAAAAGGTTAAAGGTTGCACCCCAGAGTTAGGCCACAAGCAACACATAGGCCACCATAGGACTTCAGTTATTTCATTAGTATGTGTTTAGATAAGGCCGTGTTTCCAATAGTTGAATCTGCGTTGTGCCAATTAAATAAGAGTAGGTCCCCAATCCATTCATTTTGCAATCTCCCTCTCCAAGCGACGCCATTACACGCCCTCCAGTCTGCCCTATGGCTCGCCCAATTTGATACGCGCCTCTGCCAGCAGCGGCAGCCTTCGCTGCCCGTGCGCTCGCTCAACGCCGCCATAAGACACGCGGTGAGGCCCGAGAAAGGGAGCGGAACGCCAAGAAGAGGGTGTGGCCACATCATCCAGCCGTCAAAGGCGGAGCCGGTAAGCCCTCACCAGCCAACCAGGGCTGAAGGAACTTCTCCGACAGGCTTGGCTTTTGGGCTCTTTTGAGCGTTTTGCTGGTCGATATATATAAGCGAGCGCAAAGCCCTTTCAAGGACTGGTTGGAGGCGTGCGCGTTGTAACAGGACTCTTTCTGGACGAATGCGTTTTAATTGCTTTGCGAAGGGACTTTACCGGGAGAGCGCACCTTTGGCTTACTTCATGAGATATACGGCGCGCTGATTAAGAGGACTTTGGAGAGGGGGCGTTTGGCACGAGAGAGCACATATTACGTATGCAGCGTACCAGCTTCCCCCCGTTATATACATTGTCCGGACGCGTTCCACTATACGCGGAGCTGCCTGCCAGGTTTCGCCGCTGGACCAAAGCCTGGACTGGAGCCGACCGGAGCCTGGACCCCATCGCCGGACCTTCCACCCAACCATCTACAATCCCCGTGTGAGTGTGTATGTTTGTCCTGGGTACTAAGAATAAGACTGTTTTAAGACTGCCCTGTGTAACTGCTTCTTCCTCTTCCTATCCTGTACATTCTTTCGTTTCCTCTTCTCCTTCTTGTACATTGTGAATAAATTGCCCTGTTCTTTCTTGGTTTCCTCTTATCCGATCGCATCCTTCTTTTCTATCATTGGGTAAATGTGGCATGATAGTTACCGCTTATAATCGGGTTTAGTCCCATTGTTAACGGCTCGGATCGCGGATTGCTATCTGCTCGGCATTTCCATCATATCCGTGGTTCGAGCGGGAGTTATTTCCCTGCTTTACGGTCGGGTTAGTAAGTAGGTATTTGTGACTACTTTGACCAATAACCCTACCTAATACCGACCGGAAGGAGCGTATAACTTCCAGGACTCGGGTCGGCAGGACTCGGGTCGGCCAGATAGAAAGACAAGGGGATTAACTCCCTCCCCCTCCCCCCCCCCCCCCCCACCCCTCATAAGGGGAGAGCGCTGATGTCCGAGATCCGTAACAATTGGTAGTCAGGAGTTGGGATTTTGAACCTGGGACTAAATTTGTTTGACAAAATTTTGGACACCAATTGTGCTATTGGCCGCAACAATTGGTGTCGGGGAGTGGGATTTGGACCCGAACCAAATTTTTTATATTTTGAAAAAATTTGGTCAATTACGAGCGGCCGAAATTTTATATAACATCTAAATTTTGAATCATGCCATGGATAACCATGGCGATCGGATGTGGGGGGAAATGAGGGGGTAGAGGAAGGGTTAGAATTAACCCAGGACCCCAGGGAAGAACAATTGGGAGAGATGGAGGAGGAAAATGAAGAAGGTGCGGTAGTGGGGGTTGCAGGCGCACAAAATGGCGGCGCCTCACACGTGGCGACGAGGGCCGCGCCCTCTGCGCAAGTGGGATGGACGGATATGCAAGCTCTCATGGCGCAGATTCAGGCAGCCATACAAATGGCGGGGGACAGGACGCAGGAACAAATTGGGGGATTGAGTAAGGAGATGGGAGAAATGAGGGCCGATAGTAAGCAATTGGGAAATCAAATTGGGGGATTGAAAGAGGGGTTAAGTAATTTGGAAAACAGAATGGGGGAGCAATTGGGAAGTCAAATTGGCGGGATTAGAAAGCAAATTGGGGGGATTCGAGAACAAATTAGGGGGCCATTTGAAGGTCGTGGGTGGCCAAGCCCAGGAAATAAATGAGGGGTTAGCGAGGGAGAAAGCCAGATATGAGATAAAACAGATGGGGGAAGGACAGAGACAGCAGATCAAGCGGAAAGGTTGCGGGGGTATGCGACGGGGTAGCGCGGCTTGAGAAGCGCGGGGAAAGCGAGGCTGAGCAAGGCATGGTTACGTGGACCGGGGTAGAAATCACGACTCGGGGGATAGAGAAGCCGATGACCGCAGAATTAGAAAATTTGATTTTATAAGCGCCAGCGGTCGTCGAGCTTAATAAAGAAAAAGAATTAATTCAAATTGAAAAAGAAATAACTGAAATTGGGATTGGAGAGACGGCAGGCATAGGGGCATTATCGGAGATGGAGATGGAATGCGCGCAAAGTTTGGATTCGCATCATGATGCCGTACTTCTTAACCAAATGGAAAGTTTGCAGGTGGTGGAGGAGCGAAGAAGAGGAAGCGCCAAGGTGAGTAGGGTGGTGTATGGCGCGAAGAGGTTTGGCGCGAGAGGATTTTTCGCGCGCTTGGGATCCCGGCATAACCCGGGCGCTCATAGAAGGTCTGTGGTGCGCTGTGGGAATGGAAATGGCACGCGTGTGCGAATGGCGCCGGAGCGCGAGTATGAAACCGAGAGCGAGGGAGAATGCACAAGGGAGTGTATGTGTGAGAGTGAGTGTGATACAGAGAGTGAGATGGATGGAGAGAGTGTGTGAGAATGCACACCTGGGATGGATGAGCGTGTGCGAGGAAGCACACCTGAGTTGGTTGTGGAGAGTGTGTGGGGATGCACATCAGAGCACGTGATTAGGTGTGTGACAGGAGATTGCCCACCCGTGGGTAGGTGTGCACTGAGTGGGTGTGCAGCAAAAGAGTGCACACACAGGGGTGTTACAGAGGATGTAACCAGAGAGTGTGCAAGTGGTATGGGTGCGCCAGGATGTGTGCGAGAGAGGTGTGTAACAGAGTGTGCGAATAGAATGAGTGTGCCTCGGTGGTGTGCACCTGAGTGTGGAGCGAAAGAGAATGCACGAGCGAGTGCAATGACGGAGTGTATGGGATGTACGAGAGGCGTTAGAGCGCAGAGTTTTGCGAGAGAGAAAAGGAACGCGTGGTGTGAGCATGTGAGTCAGGCATCGACGCTGACCGGGGCAGCGCTTAGGCCGACGTATAGCCGACGCGAGCTCTCGGGGCATGGTGTTCTTTGTGTGCTGCGGGGGCCGGCGGGCATCGTTGCCGCGGCGCTTCTGCAAGGAGCGCCGTGCACGATTCGGGCCGGGTCGCGCCCTGTATGGTCGGTGCCGCGTCGTAGCGGCGACCGACACGATTCCGGGGGAGAAAGGCCAGGTCGGACCTTCGCCCCCTGGCGGGCGCGGTGTTCCGACCGGGGGAGGTTGGGTCATCGGGCCGGAGACCGAAAGGGTCCGCGCCAGGATGGACCTTGGAACCTTGGCCCGAGTATGCCTCCTCCCCAGAGTCGAAAATGCCGGACGGACCCAACCTACAGGAGACAGAGCATCCGCACGCATTGCTCGGTTTATCGAAGCCGAGCAGTAAGATTGTACTCCCGCACCAAGAGGCTCAGAGTAGTGGACGAGTAGTAATGGCGATAGTGATGTAGAGGGAGGGTAGCTCTACCATCCCTCACATCCTTGGGGCAAAGGAGCTGTAGTTTTATGGGGTTTGGCGGTATGAACTAGCCAGGGAGGGTTATGATAATGTTTAGGATCTAGAAATGACTATAGGTGACCAAGAGTTAAGTCGTGACATTGTACGAGTAGTGGGGATGTAGGTAGATTAGATGGTTGATAATGATGAGGGATGTGCGTAGTATAAGGGATGACGGGGAAGCATGAGTTTTAGGGGGAAACCAGTTAGCTAGATGATGCTGTGTGTGTGAGAAATAGTGTTGAGACAAGTGGAATTGTGGTTGAGGTGTGTGAGCACAAAAGGTGTGCCAGAAAAGAGGTGGGTGGAATAAATGGTGTGGAGTGAGTGGAGTGTGGAATGAGTAGTGTGGGTTACGTGGCATGGAGTGTATGGTGTGAAGGAGTGGATGGGGGAAGGATGGACCCCCTTCACGAATACCCGGTGGAGGGTAGTTTAACGTTAGGTAGACGGAGTACGAAAAATTGGTTGGATATTGATATCTGTGGTGCGGAAAGTAGCAGAGTACTGCTTGGATGGGTGCATTAGTGTGTGTAATGGCTGGGCGTGTGGCCTGTTAGTGCATATGGTTGGTTGAGCACTCCGCCACTGTGAGGATGTTGGCCAGGTGAGGCCGCAGGTGGGCTCTGGGAGCCGGTAGTTGTGAGTGGGTGCCTGAGGATCCCGGGTGTGGATCGGGCAGCCCAGTGCCAGAGAGGGCACCGAGTGGGGAGAGCGCCAGAGGGCCTTCCCCAGGTAGTTAGGTTAGGGCAGGGAGCAGGTAAGCTCGGAGGCAACTGCAGTGGTGGAGGTGTGCAGGTGGGTAGACCCACTGGGAGAGGTACACGCCACAGCCCAGAAATTGTGCGAGGGCACCGGGAGATGAATCGGGGGAGTGAGACCCCAAATTGAAAAGCACCACAGTTTGGCCAATGGGAATTGGTTTTTAGAACCCATAGTGTAAGAGGGCCAATGGTTTGGCCGGAGAAAGACCCCGGGTAGTGTAAAGTTGTTAGTCATTTAGGAAATAGTTAGGATTGATGAACCTGTCGCACCATACGCAGCCACTTACCTGTGGTGATGATGATGACTCCACACCTGTGTTTTCTTTGTTCTGTGTGCAGGAAATGAGAATTGCTGTGAGGATTTGTGAGACGCATCACGACGTGGATGAGACATTGGGGTGATTCCATCTCTCCCTCCTTAGGAGGGACTGATGATGAATTGGTAATGGCAAATTTTGATGTTCAGTTGGAGATGGCAAATTTTGATGAGAGTTGAAAATGGCAAATTTGATTGGTTAGGAGGGAGAGAAGACGAATTTGGTATATGGGAGGAACGGGGAAGACAGTAGGGATGTTTGTTGATTTGTAAAGTAGATGTTTATGGGTAGTGTTGTGTTTTGTGGATACAGTAAGGGGTAAGGGAGGGGCCATGTAGGTTACCTGGTGGGGGGGGGGGGGGGCGCGTACGGTAGGAACGTACCTGTCTCACCTGGTTCCCATGTGCCCCTAGTGTGCATTACCTAATGTTGCGTGCACTTTTGCGCCCTTACCAACTTACTCACTTGTCTGCTTCTTTTGTCTCCCACCTCCGAGGATCTGGCTTTGGGGCAGAGAGAGAGGAGAGAGAGGTGCTGGCTCCGCAGTTGTGGGCCTGCACTTTCGCTGCTTGCTGCCGGGATCGATACACCATATGGACCGCAATTTTTGTGGCCACCCACAATGGACCGCAGTTCTTTTGCGGCCAAGCACCACCCGTGAATGGACCTATGGGTCAACGTGGCACCTATGCCATACAAGGTGAACCACTTTTAGTTGACACCACTGAAGGCCACAATAAAGAAATGGACGCGGTTGGCGCCTTTCTTTATTTTTGAAAGAAGCCAGAAGGCCAAGTGCACCACATGAAGAGCAAGAGACACCTGCAGGGTTAGGGGTTGTTGAATTTATTTTTATTCATTGAACAATGGTGACTGCACCGATTGGTGCTGGGGTGGTGCTTTTGGTGCTGGGAAGGGGTGCTCTGCACATTATTAAAGGCCGTAGGCCACAGAGCACTCGTGGGTTGGTGTATCGATGCTGGCATGCGTGCTCTCTCTATGCATAACATCTGCATGTGTTCCTCCAAAAACAGGTCCTGGATCGTAGTGTAAATAGCAGCGTAGTCTTGTAAATAATGCTCCCCACCGGCTGTATGTTTAGTTTGCGAATTCTTTCCTCAATTCGGTTATCCTGTGGGTGTGTTTCTGTGAGGAGAAGGGTGCAACGTCGCAGGGGGACATATTTACTCATTTGTGAATATCTGTAAAACTGTCGCACTCAGGGTAGAGTTAATAGTAGAGGGAACTACATCTGAGTGCCACACTAAAATAGGTAAAAATTTATCGGGTCGGGACGCCCCGAGGGTAGAGAAGGGTGCAATGTTGCGGATATGGGACTTGGCTTCAATATCCGCTTGTAAATACTCCCCTATTTCCCCAATACTCCCCAACTATCCCCAATCCCCCATTCCCTAGTCCCATTGCCTGTAAACAACACTCTGTAGAACCGACCTTCCCCTTTTTCCCCATTAAATGTCGTGCCCAGGTCCACCGCATCTCACGTAGACAACTTTCGGACATCTTGCTAGTTATTCTTAGTCTATGTCAGTTAAGGACTCGTTTCCATTAATTCTGACTCTTCGTTGCACCAGAATGTGATTATATGGCACCAGTAGTGAGTTTAGGACCTTCCCATACCTCCTCCCATCTTCTTTCCCAAACAACAACTACAACAACAACTACAACAACTACAACAACGGCGCGCGCGGGGAGTGTGCGTCCTCACTCCGGCTCGGTTAGCCGCCATTACCCATGCGCTCCACGGGGTTACCACGAAGGGGCTGGCTGTCAGCTCCTCGTCAAGGGCGGAGCCTGGTAACCCCCCCGCACCCAATAAGAAGGGCGGACCGATTCCATCTGGGGCGGAGCTAACGAGCCGAGGGCGTGTCACTCCCCGCCGGATATACGCAGCGACTGACCGGATGTGACGTCAGATGCGCCCCCAGCTTGGAGAAAGAACGTCACCTTCCAGCGCTGAGAGAGAGACCTCCCGCATCTCTGGACCGGACCGGGTCGATTCTGTCCTTGAGCCAAGAGTGCACCTTGAGCCATCGATACCCGCTTTCCTTGCCATCAATCCCCGTGTGAGTCAGCCTTTGTCCCGTTTATCTGTCGTCTGTCGGGGTTAATATAAGAGTGTGTCTAAGTGCCTATCTTACTATGCTGTACCTCTCGTCTCTGTAGTCTAACCTTCCGCCCTAATATAACCTCCTCCGGAGGTCTTGAGAACTGAACCCCTGGTGTCGTGTCATTTTAATCCCAGCCGTTGTGTCCTTTTCCTTCATTGAGCTAGCGTAGCGCGACTTCTTCAACGTTCGAGTATAATCGGGTAACTTGTGCGGACACGGCGGCCATTCCGCTCGGCCCACCATAACATCAGAGTCGTGTCTGTAACAATATATATATATATATATATATATATATATATATATATATATATATATATATATATATATTACTATATGTACATGTATATAGATTACTATATGTAGATGTATGTAGATTGCTATATGTAGATGTATGTAGATTACTGTATGTAGCTGTATGTAGCTTACTGTATGTACTTATATACAGATTACTATATGTAAATGTATGTAGATGACGATATGTAGATATATGTAGATTGCTATATGTAGATGTATGTAGATTACTATATGTAGCTGTATGTAGATTACTATATGTAGCTGTATGTAGATTACTGTATGTAGTTGTATCTAGATTACTGTATGTACTTATATACAGATTACTATATGTAAATGTATGTAGATGACGATATGTAGATATATGTAGATTGCTATATTTAGATGTTTGAAGATTACTCTATGTAGATGTTTGTAGATTACTATATGTAGATGTAGGTAGATTACTGTATTTGATGTATGTTGATTGAAGAACAAAATGTTTTGATGTATTGGTGTATTGATGTATTGAACAAATGTATTGATTGATGTATGTTGATTGAAGCTGAAGGGAAAGGTGTATGCTGCATGTGTGAGAAGTGTTATGATTTATGGGAGCGAGACATGGGTAATGAACGTAGAGCAGCAACGAAGGCTGGAAAGGGTGGAAATGCGAATGGTTCGATGGATGTGAGGAGTATCGTTGAGAGAGAGGAAGACAAATGATGAATTGCGAAAGATGATGGGAATAGAGCCTGTGACTGATGCTGTGAAGAGGAACAGGTTGAGATGGTTTGGTCATGTGTTGAGGAAGGATGAAAGTGACTGGTTGAGAAGAGTGATGGAAATGAATGTAGAAGGAAGTAGAGGACGGGGAAGACCGAGAAAGACTTGGCTAAAGATGGTGGAAGAAGAAATGCGGGCAAGGGGGTTAACAAGGAGAGATGCAGAAAATAGGGCAAAATGGAGAAGATTGTCATGGGGACCGCAAGGCTAACCCCCGCTCTAGCAGGGAAAATGGCCTTAAAATGCATGTTGTTGTTGTTGTTGTTGATGTATGTTGATTACTATATGTAGATATATACAGATTACGATGTCGAGATGTACAAACATTGGAAAGCGATAGCAAGCCGCTTGGTAATGGAACACACTCCTGTTTATTTGTTTTTGTTCTGGGGTTATTTACAGATTTAATGGTTGAAAAACATCAGGAATGCAATTCGAATCAATGCACATCTGTTGCCATGGGGATGAACGGACGACGGAATGAATAATTAGCTCCATTCGTTCAATTGAAGGATATACTTTGAAAATTAAAATATTTAAATGACCGTTTATTATTAAAAGTGTTCATCTAGTAAATGTTAATTGTTTTAATTTTGAATTATCTTCTCTTAATGTTTAGTTATTTATCATTAAACTGTTCCGATTTCGTCATCCAATGACGTCATTGTCGCCGTCACAATGGTTCTCGGTGTTGTATAATTGACCCACAAACGCTGTTCCACTCATTGTTCGTGAGAAGAGAAGCATGAAGTGTGTATCTCTGATCATCGTGATATTTTTGTTTGTACTGTCGACCATTACCATCTCTCACCCCATTTTCCACCATGGACGCGGTGACGTCATCAAAGAGGTAAGTTTTCAACTGAGTTTCTTTATGGAATTCTCCCGACATTTATCGACCGAGTTCTCTGTCCAATGTTGTAGATTAGATTAATATAGTGTTGATGTAACGTCGGCTTGCTGGGCCGAATGACTTCCTCCTCCTCCTGCGTCAAAGTTCCTGTCGTGTCCTTCATGTGTTCAAGTACCGAGAAGGTTCGCTCGTTCGACACGTTCGTGCCCCTTTTCCACAATAATGTCGACCCCGTGCGGTGGGCGTGGGCGTTGTGCGTTTCCGGGATGTTTTCTCTGTCCGCGTTTGCGACGTGTCGACGTCATGCCGTACTTGGCGCCCTTCTGCAGAGGTTCGAACGGACGGTTCGTCTCCTGTTGTGGAACCTTCGAGCAGCTCGCAGTCGGACATCCCGCGTTTTCGTGTTGTGGGGACGTCGTGAGGTGAAGAACAGGTTTATTTATTTCAGTGGATCAGTTGTTCACTGACGGAGTAAACTTATAATAAAATGTTCTTTGAAAGGTTAAATTTAGTGATCCGATCTGACGTAAATTTAAATCCCTTGGTGATTATGTTTTTAATGTTTCCGCCGACAAAGTCTCCGGAGGCATTACGTGTTCGGGTTGTCCGTCCATTCGGGATAAACCGCGTTTTTCTCAGCAACCATATGTCCGATTGAGACAACTTTCAAGGTGGGAGTGACACCCATGCACAATGTCTTCATGATAATTGTGACGTCATAGGTTACGTTGTATGGCAACCATCTTGGATTAAAAGCAAATAATTTAAAAATTATTTATCGGAAACTGCTGAATGGAAAAATTTGAAACGGCACATTGTCACGTACTCCCAATGGAGAACAAAAGCATGACAATGATGACATCATCGGTGAAGTGGTATACCAGCCAAAAATGTTTCAATCGAATTCCTTGTCCTAAAAATCTGAAATTGCATGCCTATGATCTATGACCCATTTGTATTGAAATATTAAATTTATGACATCATAGGTCACATGGTTTGACAGCCATATTGGATTGAAGGAAAATATTAAATAATTATATCTCCGAAACCGCTCACCCTATCAATGCGGGATTTTACAAATATCACATAACAGCACTGTTGCATATAGTTTGAAAATGATGATGTTGTAGGTCACGTGCTTGGGCAGCCATCTTGGATAGAAAAACGAACCTTATCCGATCAACACGAATCCTCACAAACGTGATGGTGTGGCAGCCATATTAGCTTTAAAGCCGATATTTAAACAAAATCCCTTCTCTGAAACTGCTTCACCGATCAATGTGAAACCTGTCATGTGATACTTGAGAACAGCTGAAGGGATTGAAATCAAACCTCTATTTTTTGGACAGTGAACCAGGGCATCTACCCCTTGTGGGACTATTGGCGACAGTCGCATTCTTCGAGTTTTTTTTATGGGATATGGCCCACCACAAAGCCTATAGGGCCACTCGAGGTGGGGGCTACACAAAGAAAACAAAAGCAGAACAACCAGCCCCTTGGATTGAAACAAGACAAATGAAGAAAGTTGTCTGTCGAAACTTTTTGGTTTTATTAAACCAAAATTGGTTGCTTTTTTTGGTTGCAACCAAAAGAATTGGTTGTCGGTTTGGGTTATTTCCTTCGCTGTATTGCTTGTTTCTTTTATTTTGTTTTCTCCCCCTCACCTCACCTCCCGAGACAAAGAATTATATATTGATTATTTCTCTCCTCCCGGACACGTGCTTGTTCGCTCTCCTCCTCATCTCGGCTTGTGCCCCGCCCCCTGTATCTCGTTTTCTTCCGCCTCTGCTCCTTCCTTCTCAAATCCACGTTCTTGCTTGGAGACTTTTCCCGGATTGTTTTTTTTTTTTTTTCATGGTTCTGTTTGGATATTGTTGGAATATGTTTAAACCGCAGCCGTGATGCTGACGCCCCCCCCCCCCCCCCCCAGAATTAACATGTTTTAAACGTTTCCCAGTGTGTACCCTGGTCAGAATAGGTACACCGTATCCCTGCGTGTCGTAAGAGACGACTAAGAGGGTTGGCGTCAGGAAGGGCATCCGGCCATAAAAACATTGCCTCAAAAAGGGAACCATGACAATTACAACTACATATGGGCAGGGTACAGCCCGAAGTGGAGATCGGTTTCTGAGGTTTGGGACATGGAATGTAGGGACAATGACAGGGAGATCAGGAGAAGTGGTGGAAGTATTGGTCAGAAGAAGAGTGGACATATGTTGTGTGCAAGAGACGAGATGGAAGGGAAGTGGTGTGAGAATGGTGAAGGGTAGGCAGGCACAGAAATACAAGTTTGTGTGGCAAGGGTGCCCGGAGGGCGTGAATGGTGTTGGTGTCCTGTTTTCTGAGGAGTTTGTAGACAGTGTGGTGAGTGTGACTAGAGTGAGTGATAGGTTGATGATGGTGAAAATGATGATTGGAAAGCTCTTGGTGAACGTCATCTCGGGATATGCTCCGCAGGTTGGTCGAAGCGATGAAGATAAGGACAAGTTCTGGTGTGCGATAGAGAAGCTGATGGAAAACGTGAAAGATGAGGAAGTTGTTGTGGTGGGAGGAGACCTAAATGGACATGTGGGAAGGAGTATGGACGGTTTTGAGGGAGTTCATGGGGGTTACGGATATGGTGTGAGAAATGGAGAAGGTGAAAGGATTTTGGAGTTTGCTGATGGAGCTGATTTGTTGATTTGTAATACTCAGTTCCAGAAAGAGGACAATAAGCTTGTTACATACACGTCAGGTGGGTCGACGACAACCGTTGACTACCTGATGGTGCGTAGGCGAGATAGGGGGCACCTCCGGGACACAAAGGTGATCCCGGGGGAGGAGGCTGTTTCACAGCACCACTTGGTTGTCTGCGACATAAGGGTGAAAGGTGCGAGGAGAGCTCGGCGGGTGAAGTACCAACCGAGAATGAAGGTGTGGAGGTTGAAAGAGGTGACAGTAAGGGAGGCATTAAAAGAGAGGCTGAGTAGGGTAGAGGATGATGTGGTTGAGCTTGAAAGTGGTTGGATGTCAATGAAAGCTAGTCTGTTGGGAGCCGTTGGTGAGGTATGTGGATGGACAAAAGGATCACCGAGGCACTCGGAAACATGGTGGTGGGATGTTGAAGTTGGAAAGAGGATTGACGAGAAGAGGAAGAAGTTCAAAGAGTGGCAGAAGGCGAAGGGTACGGGAGCAGAAACAGCAGAGCATGAAAGTTATAAGGCAGCCAGGAAGGCTGCAAAGAAAGAGGTAGCAAAGGCGCAGGAGGCATGTAGGAAAATGTTCGGAGAACGCTTGGATTCGGAAGAGGGTCAGAAAGCAGTATTCAGGATTGCAAAGCACATAGCGAAAGAGAGGTGTGATGTGATGGGGGTGAGTTGCTTGAAGGATGAAGTGGGACAAATCGTTGTCGACCCAGATGGAATTAAAGGAAGATGGAAAAGATATATGGAAATGCTGTTGAATACAGAGAATGAATGGGATGACAACATAGAGAGTAACCCAGTTTTAGGACCGGCAGAGAAGATAACTGAGAAGGAAGTTGAGGAAGCGATAAAAGCAATGAAGAGTGGAAAAGCGGGAGGGCCGACGGGAGTTGTGGGAGATATGTTGAAGGCAGCAGGAAGTTGGGGTGTGAAGAGAATGACAGAGATCTGTAATCTGGTGGTGAAAGAAGGCCGCATTCCAGTGGATTGGGAACTGAGTACCCTCGTCCCTCTATACAAGGGGAAAGGTGACCCTCTGGAGTGTGGCTCGTACCGAGCGATAAAGTTATTGGAGCATGGAATGAAGGTATTGGAAAGGGTGTTGGAAAGGAGGATAAGGAAGAAAGTGAAGATCGACGAAATGCAGTTTGGATTTATGCCAGGAAGAGGAACGACAGATGCGCTTTTCATTGTGAGGCAGTTGCAGGAGAAGTACATGGATAAGAGGAAGAAGTTGTTTTTTGGGTTTGTTGATCTGGAGAAAGCATTCGATAGGGTTCCACGCAAAGTATTGACATGGGCATTGAGGAAGTTAGGAGTGGAGGAATGGTTGATCAGAGTAGTGATGGCAATGTACAAAAGAGCACGCACAGCTGTAAGGACGAAGGATGGAAACAGTGGTGAGTTTGAGGTGAAGGTGGGAGTGCATCAGGGGTCGGTACTAAGTCCACTACTATTTGTAGCTGTGATGGAGGTGCTGGCTCAGAACGTAAAGGAGGGTTTACCGTGGGAGTTGTTGTATGCAGATGATCTGGTGTTGATTGCGGTGTCAGGGAATAAATATTCATATTGACAATATTGCTAGAATATATATCAATGTAATCTTGTTTAAAGTGGAATTATGTTTTACTTTACGAATGAGCAAAAGAGCATAGAACTAGAATTAACATGTGGTCAGAGAGAGAGTTAATTTAAGGAAACAGAATGTGTAATGCTCGTGGACTGCCATCTGTGTCTTTCAATATTTAGCCTGTGTTCCATAGATGGAACACAGGCTGCAAACAGCTTCAGCAGGTCAGAGTATTTGACCTCTTGAACAGAAATAAAGTGGTGCTCTCAGTCTCCCAAAATAGAGGGGTGGCCAAAAGAGCCAAATAAAGGCTTTTGGATGAAGCAGTCTGGGCCTTTAAAACCAAGAGAAAGTTGCATTGGAAGAGGAGAGTGGACTGGGAGAGTGAACTGAAGAGGAGTGAAAACTGAAGACCAGTTGAACTGATCAACCAACTGGAGATTGTCAACAACTGAATGAGCTTCAAAAGACCTACTGAACGAGCTTCAAAAGACCTACCAAACAAGCTTCAACAAACTCTGGAACAGACTCATTAAAGATCTCGGCTTAGTATACAACAAATTCTCTAAAGTGAATAAACCATTGATTTTGCTAAACCGAGTCTCTTGAAGTTTTACTAACATAACACCAGTAATTGTTAATAATTCTCCAACAAGTGGTGGCCCGTAGGGACTCAACTGCCCAGGTAAGCTTTTGTTTGTTATCTGTGTAGTCTGATGTTAATCTGTGAAAATAGTTCAGTGTTTGAGTTTTGTGTACGTTTGTTGATGTGTGGAAGGAAAAAACACGAGGCCTTTAACAGGTTTCAGAAATCATGCCAATTTTTTTTTCTTCCAAAATTTATGTATACGCATTTTTGAGGGATGGTGCCATGAACTGTCACAAATATCCACTAAAGCTTGGTGTCTTTAGAAAAGGTGCTGTGCTTTCATGAAGGATTTGTTTTAAAATTTCAGAAGTCATGACGATAAAAAAAATTTTTAAAAATTAATAATCAATTATTTTTTTGTTTTTTCTGTAATTTGAATTTTTTTTCGGTACATTTTACGAGTTTAATGAGACGATTGCAAAGAACCACTAACGAACCCCGGGCGTTAGCCAACAGGTGCTGCATTCGTCTTGTCATGTACAACTGAAATATGGATTTTGTATATTTCTTGCTCATTTCACGAACGTCATGAATTCATGAAATAGAGCGTCAATTTTGTAAATATCTTTAAAATGATTTCCAGCAATGGTCTGCATTCAAATCTCTGCTCGTTTTCGTGATCAAACGACTTATAAGTGTGTCGATTTTCCCGTTAAAATAATGGTTGAGATCCTGCTTGGTTGTGACCACACACACGAGCAGATTGCAGAATGGACACTATTTGATTTATAATCATATTAGCGGGTTTTGTAAAAAGCGATTTTATACAGCGTCTGTACAGTAAGCCAAATAATGGTAAAATCGACTGGCTCGATTTTAAGTCATAAAAAATTCCATTGTGGCACAAATATGGGTTTTTGTACCTTCATAAGAGTTAATTCGAAGCGGTTTGGATGCACGTCTGCATTTTATGCACATTTATGTGTGTGATTGGCCAAATGTGCTCTTATGAACACAAGAAATTGTAATCTTATGAATTATGATGTTCTGACAGGGATGACTTGATGAAGTGCACCATCAATTCATTTTTCCCATGTAGGACAGTAATGATAACTGTTAATTTCTAATGTAATGTAATGTTTGTAATGCAATGTAATTTAAAAAAAAAAAAAAAAAGTTTTCTGTGTCCTGGGTCCCGTAAGATTTGCACACACTGACCCTGCCACTGGAATGCGTGCAGGCAGGTTGCCCATGGTAACCGTTTGGTGTTGTGTCCTGGGTCCCGTAAGATTTGCACACACTGACCCTGCCACTGGAATGCGTGCAGGCAGGTTGCCCATGGTAACCGTTTGGTGTTGTGTCCACTTATCTATGGAATCAGAAGCGATTTTTAAATGTAACCTCTTTACATCCTGATTAGAAAAAATATATATATATTTTTAGGATTTTTTATGGCGGCGGCCATCTTGGACCACAGCTAAAAATCCTTCAATCAAGATGAAATTTAATGAGAGCCAATCCCATGCTACTGTGATCCGTAATCTCTAAAAAATAGAACCATCAAATGTACCTTTGATCATTTTATATTTCATCTGTCTTTTAAGATTTAAAAAAGGGAATTTATTGATATAAGATCCTATGACATTTGACAAGGCAATTAAATGGAGGGAAACCAATGATGAAATATATTGTGATCTGTTTATACATGAATGAATTTACATGTACATGAATTTGTTGACCCCAACCCAATCTTAACCCTAACTTCATTCTACCATTATCCATCCCCTCCAAATCATGTTATATTACTGATTGTATGAGGCATGTAAAGGATTGTTGATCCCATATCCCATTGGATCCCATGTTGATTTAGCATATCACCTCATTATGTGGCTTTATGTGTTTTTGTGTGTGTGGGTATGTGTTTTTCATTCTCATTTTTAAAATTTCTCCCTCTCCCTAAAGAATATGGCCCCATAGTGTTAAAGTGATGAGTGCCATGGTACGACACAGTTGAAATGGTTAAATAATACACAGATGAGTGTAATGGCTCGCACAGAAGTTCGAGAGGGAGACAGTATTTACCATATAATCTCACAGCCTTGTAAGGGAGTCATGAGTGCGGCCAATGATACACAGCTATCTTTAGGTTAAAATACAATGAGTGTCGTATTTCGCATAGTATTAATTCCTCATTCCTCCCTTGGCATTCTGCCACTTCTCCTCCTCCCTTCCCCACCCTTTTCCTCCCCCCTTTCCTTCTCCTTTCCTCCTCTTTTGCTTCTTCTTTTACCTGTTTTCACCTTTCATAGTTCTCATTGTTTTCTCATTTCTCTCATTGTTTCTCATTCTCATTGTTTTCTCTCATTGTTGATGAGATTCATCATTGTCATCATGATTGTCATATTGTTGATTATTATTGATGTTCATTCTCAAATTTTGTTAATGATAACTGTTTCATTGTTGATTATACCACGTGGATGTGTTGATACAGGAAATGTTTGTCTTCTGCAATGGATGATTATGGTATGACTCTGATAATGGTAACAATTTACAATTTTTTTACAATTATAATTTATAATTGCCAATTTACAATTATGGTAAGTTTACATTTACAATTTATAATTACAATGATTTACAATGGTCATGATTTTACAATCATGAAAATTGCTATGATTATCAGGCATGTCATCATTGGGTTTTGATGTAAATCGATTGCATGGACTTTAAGGATAGCTTTATAGCCCTGCAGGATTAATGATGTATTACAAGTTACAAAGTTTATTGGAGTGTCGAAATTTCGGTATGATTGGATTCCATTGATAAATATTATGAATTAATTGCCATTCATTGGTATACATTTCAGGAATATTACACCATTTTAATTGTCAAGAACTTTGAGTGTCTTTCAAAGTGAGACATGGTGGGTGACACATGACATGACATGTGACATCACATGACGTGTGACATGTGACACGTGACATGTGACATGAGTGACATGTGAGACATTGCCCAAATGGACTGGCTCATATCTGTCGGAGCAATTTTCGCTGATTATCTCACAAATGAAGGGTTGAGTTGCCTTCAGTGGTTGTTCAACTTTAATTTGTGATATAATGACCACACAGGATTGAACAAATATGTCAGATATGATCCAGAGGCAGAACGGTGATTTGTCAACTGATGGCAGATATGGGTCAAACGGTGACGACCGATGCTCATATTCCCCGTCAGTAGATGGAACTGTTTTGGCAACATTGGGAAAAGGTTTAGGTATAGAGTAATGTTGATCCCATATCATAGTTCAGTATCAGACATTGGTTTCAATTCGGTATCAGACTGATAAATGTAAATTTGGATATTATCATTTATATTATTTTATTATATATTATTATTAGAATTTTATTGATGAATATTGATAAATTGATTAAAATTGCATAATTGAATTGATTCTGATCCGATTGATCTGATTGATTTTGATCTGATTAATTTAATCTGATCTGCTTTTATTTAAATTTAATTTAAACAAGTCAATTGATGGATGAATAAAAAGTGCGGTCTCAAGAAAGAAGCTTTGAGACATTTGCAAAACATCAATGTGCAGACAACCTGGGACGATGAGCGAGGTGGTGTAGTCCTTGTAGTTATTTGATATATTGAGTGAGTATAAAGAGGTACTCACACACAGGCAAAATGGGAAGTGGATTCTGCAAGATTAAACAAGGTCAATTGGACTTGAGTCAAAAAGGTGCTTGTATCAGCTCCATGTATCAGAAATATGGGGCAGAATCACTTAAAGATGTGGAATCCTGGTATGAATGGACGAAAGGTCGGAAAAGTGGATTTCCACAGGAGGGCACTTTTGATAGAAACGTATTGGCAACACTCAGAAAAGAATTGGAAGCAAGAGGGCGACAGAAGTTCAAAGTGGATTGGCAACCATTCTATTACTGGGACGCTGAATCTAGGGACAGGGAGACCAAAGCAAAGATGGGGGGCTTGAAGAAAGAGGTGAAACAGATACAGCATAGGTTGTGTAAGGTAGCAAATCAAATGCCTCTTCAAGTCAGTAATGGAGAGCAATCCCAACCCAAATTGTATCCAGAAGCCAGATCATACGAGACAAATGAACTGGAAGACGAAACTCCTCCACCTTATCGGAGAACTATTGTATATCAGCCACAGGTAGTGCCTGTACCTGTACCTGCCGAAAGACCAGAACAGAGTGCAGCGATTGGTTCTAGTCAACAGAGGACAGGTGAAAGACGTGACTCATTTGAGGTAACTACCCAAGAGGGTGCAATTGGGGCACAGGAACCGACTCAAAGTGGGCAAACGATGCAACCAGCTGTTATACCCTTATCATGCTCTCCATTTCACCATACACGGAGTAAGGGTCGTGTGATCAATGCCAATCAATCTAACGATCAATGTGATTGGCTAATGAATGATCAAAAGTTGACTCTCTCACAAGGAGGGTTTGAGCAATGTGGTGTTATGAATTTTCCTCAGCGGCAATTTCCAGGGGCAAATCAGCAACATCCAGATCTGATGTATAGACCATGGCAGGTACATCAATTGAAGGCATTGCAGAGTAGTATGCCATCAATCAAAACAGATCCACTTCAATTTGCGGAGGAACTGCGGTTAATTGTGGAAACTCAGTTGCCCACTGCAAGAGACATGGAAATACTTTTAAAATGGTTAATTCCTAATACCACCACTTTGAGGAACTTAATGCGTGAGGCCAACTGGGTAAATACGGAAGATGGACAGGTGGACATGCCCACGGAGGCTAGAACGGCACAGATCAATAACTTGATAGAGGCCATAAAAAAAATTGCCACCAGTGACGGATTGGAACAAAGTGGTTACATGCAAGCAGAAAACAGGCGAAGATGCTAGCGATTATTTGGACAGATTGCGAGATGTTTTCCGACTATATTCAGGCATAGACCGGGCACAAATTGACAATGCCTTAAAACCCCTTTTTATTAATGGTCTAATGCCCAAATTGAAGAGTGAAGTGGAAAGACAATGTATTGCTTGGGAAGGCAAGCCAATGCAAGAAATATTGAATTACGCCTTGCATCATCAGCGGATTCAAGCCAGGAATAGTGCTGTAAATGCCGAGAAATTGATGCAACTACAGACTCGAGCCCTGATGACTACGAATCAACGCAATAGGTTTTCTGGGCAACAACGCAACAATGCAGTAGGAGATAACCAGGGAGTGGGGTGGCAACTCAGGGATCTGGAGAGGCAGCCCAGCGATACAAGTGAACAGGTGGACAAACCAGCCAATGACAGACATCGATGTTTTAATTGTGGAAATATTGGACACTGGAAACGATGTTGTCCATATTCAAATAGGAAGACGAGTTCATAGGACGAACCAAGATCAAGGGTACCAGTGCTTACCGGTACCTCAGATAACGATTAGGCCTTCATTGCTGCAGATCCCAAATGCCAAAAGACCAACATGAATAATTGTTCATGCTTCTTGTCTCAAACATTTTTGGAGCAAGAATGAATTTTACTTTTGCTTATTAGCAAATTAATAATTAGTTGATTAAATGCCAAAATTGGATTTTTTTTGGAACATGAATTAAAAGATCCAGAATTAGAGTTCATTCTGGAAGCCTCATATTTGCCAATTATAAATGTGGTTTTAGGGAGTATTTTGGGCGAAACAATTTTTTACAACAAAACAATTACCAAAGTGTGGAACATTGCTTTGCAAAATTTTTTGGAAACCAAGTGACGAGCATCACATGATCAGCAGGTGGGCATTTTGGACTATTTTTTGCATGCTCATAGGTCAGTGGTCGACTGACATGTAAATAGAGGTGTTGTAAAATTTGTACAATTTGTAAATTTGTAAAATTTGGATAAATTATTGTAGGACCAAAAAGGGTAATTTCAAGGTGACATTAGGGGTTTTCTAAAAATAAATTTTTTGTCTATTTGTGTATTAGCGTTTCTAACATTAAAGGATAAATTTTACGAAATTGAAATGAAAATTGACACCCATCTTGATCTGTTAATGATGGTTCAAATGCAAACAAATATACATAATGCTTGGGTTTGTGTATGTTTGTGTGTCAATGGTTTTGTTTTGTGTGTCAATCTTACAAGAATATCCAGAAAATTCGTAAAATAAAATAGGAATATAATTTGATTATGAACATTATCTCTGTTGTCAAGGGATACAGATTTGATGTGCTGGGTTATGAGCAGCCATTAATTAATAGTAAAATTGTGAGTAATTTTAGGATTCCATTTTTGATAGAATTTATATGAGAATAACAGCTATTTATGGATAGGAGCTTCATAAACAAAAGGAGTACAAAATTAGTCAAATTTGGAAGTGGTCTTACACTGACTTTCCAGAGTACTCTGCTCATGGATTTTTACATATATAAACTTGACCTTAATCAGCATATAAATTGTGCTGTATGTATGGATGTGTCTTAGGCATAGATGATATGGGCAGATAGTAAAGAAAATTTTGTTGCATTGAACTATTGTGAGTTTTACAACGAAATGCATTGTGAATCTTAAAACCAAGGGGCAGACGTGAACGCGCTGTTATGTTTTTTACACTCAGATGTTTTTTGGGTTTTTATGGGTTTTTACACTCAGAACACGATGTTACGTGTACCTGCAACATATTTTGTTAATCTGCCACACCTATATTGGCATACTGGTGTCAGTAGTCTTCACTAAGTTGCATAGAAAATGGAGGAACAACTTTTAAGGGAGTATACAACCACGTATTTGGATATTTTCTACAAAAGTAGGGGTTTCAATAAGTGGGAGCTGTACACATGGGATTTATCAAATTAAGTTATGGAGTTTAAACAAAGTTACTGGTAAACAGAAGGGAAATGGATAGTAAATAAATTCTTCAATGCTGGGTAAATTTAATGAGATATTACAAAGACTTATAAGAGCTATTGTTCTTCCTTATAGCAGTGGGAAAAGAGTGAATTAGAACCAAATGAATCTATAAATGAATGTGATAGGGATAATATCCTCAATTTGTGTTACTTATTTGATTGTGGGTAAAGAAATTATTTTATCGTAATGGATTGATAACAGCAGCCTGCAATGTCCTGAGAGTGTGCATCCATGTAATTAGAAATCCCAGATTTGTTTTTACAAACAACATTTGGTAGACGTCTTATGTCGATGAGCACTTACTTGGTAGATAAAAAAAGGTACTGCATGTTGGCAGCCACTTTTGCGGCCATTTAGGCCAAACACATTGAGAGAAAATTGTCGTTCAATACGTAATTTACACATGGCTATTTGTAAAAGGGAAGTTGTTGCGATGGGCAACATTTCTGAAGGTTTATTAAAATGTTATAATATGACATGTGTCAAGGCACACTATTGGATGGACAAATTAGATCTGGTTATAGAATGAATTTGCTGACCCTTTGAAGTTAATTCTTTGAAATTGATTGTTTTACTAGTATTTTGAGTTCACATTGGAAATAGTTTGGTAGAGCTTTGTTAAAACCTATGGTTGTGGTATTTTGGAACGAATTCACAGATCATAGGAAGTTGATAACAATAGAAATAAATATGGACCCCGGGAGATAGGGGCATCAGAATAAGGCAAAAAATCAGATTTATGTTACATATTAAGGGATTTTTCTTTAGTCACATTTTAAGAAGTTTGTTAGTTTGGTATATAATGTTGAATGTCATTGACATAAATGAGGGCATAACAACTTGTTGTGCACTATGTCCGTTTTACACGATCGATGAACTCATATCACCACAAGTAACACTGTTAAAGAAAAAAAGCGGGGAGGACTATGCTAATAACATATTAGGCATAGTTTGCTTGTTTGCAAGAATTGTTGGGAATTAGATATTCCTGTTTGTGATTTAAATCATATATAATCATTATTAATGCATTTATTTTCTTTGAGTTGAGTTACAATACCTGCATGAGTTTAATTTTTTGAATTATATGAACCTGAAAGCAATTGTGGATGCTATTCTTAGTTTTAGTAGTGTAAAACACATGTCTGGGTTGAATATTATTTGTGTGAAGTTGTTATAAAATATAGTGATTTCATGTTACAATGTACCCCATCTGATCCAATCTGTGTGGAGAGCAGATATAAATGTGGCTAAGTAAAGGAAAGACAAGACCACATCCCAAATGGAGTGATAACGACATCTGGGAAGAAGTTTGAAAAAGGAAAATTTGTGAAAATGAAGTTAATCTTGGCATACACCCTCTTTCTCAAAGAATGATGAAGAAATGCTCCTTTGGAGGATGGATGTTTACCTTCACCAAGGGAAAATTATGTGACCATTTGTCTGGGTCACACTGCAACATAATGGAAAAGGGCGATCACTTACTTGTGTTCAAATACCTCGAACAGTCATCACATCAGCAATTGCAGGACGACGATATTTTACCTGCAACGTTTACGGGATACGGTGACGTGTGTCATTACGTCACCAACTTCCGGGGAGTCAGCATGGAGCTGCAAGCGAACGACTGCCTTTTCCTTCACAACAGCTGTGCACGATTCTGCTGTGTGCTCCTGGTATGGACCATGGGCAACTGAGTACCATGGTCCCAACATCATCATTGCGGATGCATCCGGCATCCCTGCTCCACATCTTGTTGACAAATCAACATCACATCAATACTTGCTCCATGCTCACGATTAGTGAGGAGGCAAGTCGACTACAACTGGATGGAGGCCTTGTTCAAATCTACTATGGCTCACAGCAAGAGTGGCAAGGATGCTGCATGGAGAGCAGGGTCAGTCTTTGACTCTGCCCAGCTATCACAACAGCAGAAAATCCTATGCAAATAGTGAAGGGGTGATGAAGACAACAGGAGAAAATGTTTTATGCTGAAATTCCAAACACAAGTGATCCGCCCCTTTT
>NW_027619166.1:0-50846 GCF_964187855.1 Myxine glutinosa
TACAAGTGCAAAAGTGGTTTCCTGCACCAACACAAGTGCGAAAAGTGGTTTTTCAACACTAACACAAGTGCGAAAAGTGGTTTTTCAACACTAACACAAGTGCGAAAAGTGGGTTTTTCAACACTAACACAAGTGCGAAAAGTGGTTTTTCCACACTAATACAAGTGCAAAAGTGGTGTCCTGCACCAACACAAGTGCGAAAAGTGGTTTTTCAACACTAACACAAGTGCGAAAAGTGGTTTTTCCACACTAATACAAGTGCAAAAGTGGTTTCCTGCACCAACACAAGTGCGAAAAATGGTTTTTCAACATTAACACAAGTGCGAAAAGTGGTTTTTCAACACTAACACAAGTGCGAAAAGTGGTCCTTCAACACTATCACAAGTGCAAAAAGTGTTTTTTTCCACACTAATCAAGTGCAAAAGTGGTTTCCTGCACCAACACAAGTGCGAAAAGTAGTTTTCCCACACGAATACAAGTGCAAAAGTGGTTTCCTGCACCAACACAAGTGCGAAAAGTGGTTTTTCAACACTAACACAAGTGCGAAAAGTGGTTTTTCAACACTAACACAAGTGCGAAAAGTGGGTTTTTCCACACTAATGCAAGTGCAAAAGTGGTTTCCTGCACCAACACAAGTGCGAAAAATGGTTTTTCAACACTAACACAAGTGCGAAAAGTGGTTTTTCAACACTAACATAAGTGCGAAAAGTGGTTCTTCAACACTATCACAAGTGCAAAAAGTGTTTTTTCCACACTAATACAAGTGCAAAAGTGGTTTCCTGCACCAACACAAGTGCGAAAAGTGGTTTTTCCACACGAATACAAGTGCAAAAAGTGTTTTTTCAACACTATCACAAGTGCAAAAAGTGTTTTTTTCCACACTAATACAAGTGCAAATGTGGTTTCCTGCACCAACACAAGTGCGAAAAGTGGTTTTTCAACACTAACACAAGTGCGAAAAGTGGTTTTTCAACACTAACACAAGTGCGAAAAGTGGTTTTTCCACACTAATACAAGTGCAAAAGTGGTTTCCTGCACCAACACAAGTGCGAAAAGTGATTTTTCAACACTAACACAAGTGTGAAAAGTGGTTTTTCAACACTATCACAAGTGCAAAAAGTGTTTTTTCCACACTAATACAAGTGCAAAAGTGGTTTCCTGCACCAACACAAGTGCGAAAAGTGTTTTTTCAACACTAACACAAGTGCGAAAAGTGGTTTTTCAACACTAACACAAGTGCGAAAAGTGTTTTTTCCACACTAATACAAGTGCAAAAGTGGTTTCCTGCACCAACACAAGTGCGAAAAGTGGTTTTTCAACACCAACACAAGTGCGAAAAGTGGTTTTTCAACACTAACACAAGTGCGAAAAGTGGTTTTTCAATACTATCACAAGTGCAAAAAGTGGTTTTTCAACACTATCACAAGTGCAAAAAGTGTTTTTTTCCACACTAATACAAGTGCAAAAGTGGTTTCCTGCACCAACACAAGTGCGAAAAGTGGTTTTTCAACACTAACACAAGTGCGAAAAGTGGTTTTTCAACACCAACACAAGTGCGAAAAGTGGTTTTTCAACACTAACACAAGTGCGAAAAGTGGTTTTTCAATACTATCACAAGTGCAAAAAGTGGTTTTTCAACACTATCACAAGTGCAAAAAGTGTTTTTTCCACACTAATACAAGTGCAAAAGTGGTTTCCTGCACCAACACAAGTGCGAAAAGTGGTTTTTCAACACTAACACAAGTGCGAAAAGTGGTTTTTCAACACTATCACAAGTGCAAAAAGTGTTTTTTCCACACTAATACAAGTGCAAATGTGGTTTCCTGCACCAACACAAGTGCGAAAAGTGGTTTTTCAACACTAACACAAGTGCGAAAAGTGGAATTTCAACACTAACACAAGTGCGAAAAGTGGTTTTTCCACACTAATACAAGTGCAAAAGTGGTTTCCTGCACCAACACAGGTGCGAAAAGTGGTTTTTCAACACTAACACAAGTGCGAGAAGTGGTTTTTCAACACTATCACAAGTGCAAAAAGTGTTTTTTCCACACTAATACAAGTGCAAAAGTGGTTTCCTGCACCAACACAAGTGCGAAAAGTGTTTTTCAACACTAACACAAGTGCGAAAAGTGGTTTTTCAACACTAACACAAGTGCGAAAAGTGTTTTTTCCACACTAATACAAGTGCAAAAGTGGTTTCCTGCACCAACACAAGTGCGAAAAGTGGTTTTTCAACACTATCACAAGTGCAAAAAGTGTTTTTTCCACACTAATACAAGTGCAAAAGTGGTTTCCTGCACCAACACAAGTGCGATAAGTGGTTTTTCAACACTAACACAAGTGCAAAAAGTGGTTTTTCAACACTAACACAAGTGCGAAAAGTGGTTTTTCCACACTAATACAAGTGCAAAAAGTGGTTTCCTGCACCAACACAAGTGCGAAAAGTGGTTTTTCAACACTAACACAAGTGTGAAAAGTGGTTTTTCCACACTAATACAAGTGCAAAAGTGTTTCCTGCACCAACACAAGTGCGAAAAGTGGTTTTTCAACACTAACACAAGTGCGAAAAGTGGTTTTTCAACACTAACACAAGTGCGAAAAGTGGTTTTTCAACACTAACACAAGTGCGAAAAGTGTTTTTTCAACACTAACACATGTGCGAAAAGTGGTTTTTCAACACTATCACAAGTGCAAAACGTGTTTTTTCCACACTAATGCAAGTGCAAAAGTGGTTTCCTGCACCAACACAAGTGCGAAAAGTGGTTTTTCAACACTAACACAAGTGCAAAAAGTGGTTTTTCAACACTAACACAAGTGCGAAAAGTGGTTTTTCCACACGAATACAAGTGCAAAAGTGGTTTCCTGCACCAACACAAGTGCGAAAAGTGGTTTTTCAACACTAACACAAGTGCGAAAAGTGGTTTTTCAACACTATCACAAGTGCAAAAAGTGTTTTTCCACACTAATACAAGTGCAAAAGCGGTTTCCTGCACCAACATAAGTGCGAAAAGTGGTTTTTCAACACTAACACAAGTGCGAAAAGTGGTTTTTCAACACTAACACAAGTGCGAAAAGTGGTTTTTCAACACTAACACAAGTGCGAAAAGTGTTTTTTCAACACTAACACAAGTGCGAAAAGTGGTTTTTCCACACTAATACAAGTGCAAAAGTGGTTTCCTGCACCAACACAAGTGCGAAAAGTGGTTTTTCAACACTAACACAAGTGCGAAAAGTGGTTTTTCAATACTATCACAAGTGCAAAAAGTGGTTTTTCAACACTATCACAAGTGCAAAAAGTGTTTTTTCAACACTATCACAAGTGCAAAAAGTGTTTTTTCCACACTAATACAAGTGCAAATGTGGTTTCCTGCACCAACACAAGTGCGAAAAGTGGTTTTTCAACACTAACACAAGTGCGAAAAGTGGTTTTTCAACACTAACACAAGTGCGAAAAGTGGTTTTTCCACACTAATACAAGTGCAAAAAGTGGTTTTTCAATACTATCACAAGTGCAAAAAGTGGTTTTTCAACACTATCACAAGTGCAAAAAGTGTTTTTTCAACAATATCACAAGTGCAAAAAGTGTTTTTTCCACACTAATACAAGTGCAAATGTGGTTTCCTGCACCAACACAAGTGCGAAAAGTGGTTTTTCAACACTAACACAAGTGCGAAAAGTGGTTTTTCAACACTAACACAAGTGCGAAAAGTGGTTTTTCCACACTAATACAAGTGCAAAAGTGGTTTCCTGCACCAACACAAGTGCGAAAAGTGGTTTTTCAACACTAACACAAGTGCGAAAAGTGGTTTTTCAACACGAACACAAGTGCGAAAAGTGGTTTTTCCACACTAATATAAGTGCAAAAGTGGTTTCCTGCACCAACACAAGTGCGAAAAGTGGTTTTTCAACACTAACACAAGTGCGAAAAGTGTTTTTTCAACACTATCACAAGTGCAAAAAGTGTTTTTTCCACACTAATACAAGTGCAAAAGAGGTTTCCTGCACCAACACAAGTGCGAAAAGTGGTTTTTCAACACTAACACAAGTGCGAAAAGTGGTTTTTCAACACTATCACAAGTGCAAAAAGTGTTTTTTCCACACTAATACAAGTGCAAAAGTGGTTTCCTGCACCAACACAAGTGCGATAAGTGGTTTTTCAACACTAACACAAGTGCAAAAAGTGGTTTTTCAACACTAACACAAGTGCGAAAAGTGGTTTTCCACACTAATACAAGTGCAAAAGTGGTTACCTGCACCAACACAAGTGCGAAAAGTGGTTTTTCAACACTAACACAAGTGCGAAAAGTGGTTTTTCAACACTAACACAAGTGCGAAAAGTGGTTTTTCCACACTAATACAAGTGCAAAAGTGGTTTCCTGCACCAACACAAGTGCGAAAAGTGGTTTTTCAACACTAACACAAGTGCGAAAAGTGGTTTTTCAACACGAACACAAGTGCGAAAAGTGGTTTTTCCACACTAATACAAGTGCAAAAGTGGTTTCCTGCACCAACACAAGTGCGAAAAGTGGTTTTTCAACACTAACACAAGTGCGAAAAGTGTTTTTTCAACACTATCACAAGTGCAAAAAGTGTTTTTTCCACACTAATACAAGTGCAAAAGTGGTTTCCTGCACCAACACAAGTGCGAAAAGTGGTTTTTCAACACTAACACAAGTGCGAAAAGTGGTTTTTCAACACTAACACAAGTGCGAAAAGTGGTTTTCCACACTAATACAAGTGCAAAAGTGGTTTCCTGCACCAACACAAGTGCGAAAAGTGGTTTTTCAACACTAACACAAGTGCGAAAAGTGGTTTTTCAACACTATCACAAGTGCAAAAAGTGTTTTTTCCACACTAATACAAGTGCAAAAGTGGTTTCCTGCACCAACACAAGTGCGATAAGTGGTTTTTCAACACTAACACAAGTGCAAAAAGTGGTTTTTCAACACTAACACAATTGCGAAAAGTGGTTTTTCCACACTAATACAAGTGCAAAAGTGGTTACCTGCACCAACAAAAGTTCGAAAAGTGGTTTTGCAACACTAACACAAGTGCGAAAAGTGGTTTTTCAACACTAACACAAGTGCGAAAAGTGGTTTTTCCACACTAATACAAGTGCAAAAGTGGTTTCCTGCACCAACACAAGTGCGAAAAGTGGTTTTTCAACACTAACACAAGTGCAAAAAGTGGTTTTTCAATACTATCACAAGTGCAAAAAGTGGTTTTTCAACACTATCACAAGTGCAAAAAGTGTTTTTTCAACACTATCACAAGTGCAAAAAGTGTTTTTTCCACACTAATACAAGTGCAAATGTGGTTTCCTGCACCAACACAAGTGCGAAAAGTGGTTTTTCAACACTAACACAAGTGCGAAAAGTGGTTTTTCAACACTAACACAAGTGCGAAAAGTGGTTTTTCCACACTAATACAAGTGCAAAAGTGGTTTCCTGCACCAACACAAGTGCGAAAAGTGGTTTTTCAACACTAACACAAGTGCGAAAAGTGGTTTTTCAACACGAACACAAGTGCGAAAAGTGGTTTTTCCACACTAATACAAGTGCAAAAGTGGTTTCCTGCACCAACACAAGTGCGAAAAGTGGTTTTTCAACACTAACACAAGTGCGAAAAGTGTTTTTTCAACACTATCACAAGTGCAAAAAGTGTTTTTTCCACACTAATACAAGTGGAAAAGTGGTTTCCTGCACCAACACAAGTGCGAAAAGTGGTTTTTCAACACTAACACAAGTGCGAAAAGTGGTTTTTCAACACTAACACAAGTGCGAAAAGTGGTTTTCCACACTAATACAAGTGCAAAAGTGGTTTCCTGCACCAACACAAGTGCGAAAAGTGGTTTTTCAACACTAACACAAGTGCGAAAAGTGGTTTTTCAACACTAACACAAGTGCGAAAAGTGGTTTTTCAACACTATCACAAGTGCAAAAAGTGTTTTTTCCACACTAATACAAGTGCAAAAGTGGTTTCCTGCACCAACACAAGTGCGAAAAGTGGTTTTTCAACACTAACACAAGTGTGAAAAGTGGTTTTTCCACACTAATACAAGTGCAAAAGTGGTTTCCTGCACCAACACAAGTGCGAAAAGTGGTTTTTAAACACTAACACAAGTGCGAAAAGTGGTTTTTCAACACTATCACAAGTGCAAAAAGTGTTTTTTCCACACTAATGCAAGTGCAAAAGTGGTTTCCTGCACCAACACAAGTGCGAAAAGTGGTTTTTCAACACTAACACAAGTGCGAAAAGTGGTTTTTCAACACTAACACAAGTGCGAAAAGTGGTTTTTCCACACGAATACAAGTGCAAAAGTGGTTTCCTGCACCAACACAAGTGCGAAAAGTGGTTTTTCAACACTAACACAAGTGCGAAAAGTGGTTTTTCAACACTATCACAAGTGCAAAAGGTGTTTTTCCACACTAATACAAGTGCAAAAGTGGTTTCCTGCACCAACACAAGTGCGAAAAGTGGTTTTTCAACACTAACACAAGTGCGAAAAGTGGTTTTTCAACACTAACACAAGTGCGAAAAGTGGTTTTTCCACACTAATACAAGTGAAAAAGTGGTTTCCTGCACCAACACAAGTGCGAAAAGTGGTTTTTCAACACTAACACAAGTGCGAAAAGTGGTTTTTCAATACTATCACAAGTGCAAAAAGTGGTTTTTCAACACTATCACAAGTGCAAAAAGTGTTTTTTCAACACTATCACAAGTGCAAAAAGTGTTTTTTCCACACTAATACAAGTGCAAATGTGGTTTCCTGCACCAACACAAGTGCGAAAAGTGGTTTTTCAACACTAACACAAGTGCGAAAAGTGGTTTTTCAACACTAACACAAGTGCGAAAAGTGGTTTTTCCACACTAATACAAGTGCAAAAGTGGTTTCCTGCACCAACACAAGTGCGAAAAGTGGTTTTTCAACACTAACACAAGTGTGAAAAGTGGTTTTTCAACACTATCACAAGTGCAAAAAGTGTTTTTTCCACACTAATACAAGTGCAAAAGTGGTTTCCTGCACCAACACAAGTGCGAAAAGTGTTTTTTCAACACTAACACAAGTGCGAAAAGTGGTTTTTCAACACTAACACAAGTGCGAAAAGTGTTTTTTCCACACTAATACAAGTGCAAAAGTGGTTTCCTGCACCAACACAAGTGCGAAAAGTGGTTTTTCAACACCAACACAAGTGCGAAAAGTGGTTTTTCAACACTAACACAAGTGCGAAAAGTGGTTTTTCAATACTATCACAAGTGCAAAAAGTGGTTTTTCAACACTATCACAAGTGCAAAAAGTGTTTTTTCCACACTAATACAAGTGCAAAAGTGGTTTCCTGCACCAACACAAGTGCGAAAAGTGGTTTTTCAACACTAACACAAGTGCGAAAAGTGGTTTTTCAACACCAACACAAGTGCGAAAAGTGGTTTTTCAACACTAACACAAGTGCGAAAAGTGGTTTTTCAATACTATCACAAGTGCAAAAAGTGGTTTTTCAACACTATCACAAGTGCAAAAAGTGTTTTTTCCACACTAATACAAGTGCAAAAGTGGTTTCCTGCACCAACACAAGTGCGAAAAGTGGTTTTTCAACACTAACACAAGTGCGAAAAGTGGTTTTTCAACACTATCACAAGTGCAAAAAGTGTTTTTTCCACACTAATACAAGTGCAAATGTGGTTTCCTGCACCAACACAAGTGCGAAAAGTGGTTTTTCAACACTAACACAAGTGCGAAAAGTGGAATTTCAACACTAACACAAGTGCGAAAAGTGGTTTTTCCACACTAATACAAGTGCAAAAGTGGTTTCCTGCACCAACACAGGTGCGAAAAGTGGTTTTTCAACACTAACACAAGTGCGAGAAGTGGTTTTTCAACACTATCACAAGTGCAAAAGTGTTTTTTCCACACTAATACAAGTGCAAAAGTGGTTTCCTGCACCAACACAAGTGCGAAAAGTGTTTTTTCAACACTAACACAAGTGCGAAAAGTGGTTTTTCAACACTAACACAAGTGCGAAAAGTGTTTTTTCCACACTAATACAAGTGCAAAAGTGGTTTCCTGCACCAACACAAGTGCGAAAAGTGGTTTTTCAACACTAACACAAGTGCGAAAAGTGGTTTTTCAACACTAACACAAGTGCGAAAAGTGGTTTTTCAACACTAACACAAGTGCGAAAAGTGGTTTTTCCACACTAATACAAGTGCAAAAGTGGTGTCCTGCACCAACACAAGTGCGAAAAGTGGTTTTTCAACACTAACACAAGTGCGAAAAGTGGTTTTTCCACACTAATACAAGTGCAAAAGTGGTTTCCTGCACCAACACAAGTGCGAAAAATGGTTTTTCAACATTAACACAAGTGCGAAAAGTGGTTTTTCAACACTAACACAAGTGCGAAAAGTGGTCCTTCAACACTATCACAAGTGCAAAAAGTGTTTTTTCCACACTAATCAAGTGCAAAAGTGGTTTCCTGCACCAACACAAGTGCGAAAAGTAGTTTTCCCACACGAATACAAGTGCAAAAGTGGTTTCCTGCACCAACACAAGTGCGAAAAGTGGTTTTTCAACACTAACACAAGTGCGAAAAGTGGTTTTTCAACACTAACACAAGTGCGAAAAGTGGTTTTTCCACACTAATGCAAGTGCAAAAGTGGTTTCCTGCACCAACACAAGTGCGAAAAATGGTTTTTCAACACTAACACAAGTGCGAAAAGTGGTTTTTCAACACTAACATAAGTGCGAAAAGTGGTTCTTCAACACTATCACAAGTGCAAAAAGTGTTTTTTCCACACTAATACAAGTGCAAAAGTGGTTTCCTGCACCAACACAAGTGCGAAAAGTGGTTTTTCCACACGAATACAAGTGCAAAAAGTGTTTTTTCAACACTATCACAAGTGCAAAAAGTGTTTTTTCCACACTAATACAAGTGCAAATGTGGTTTCCTGCACCAACACAAGTGCGAAAAGTGGTTTTTCAACACTAACACAAGTGCGAAAAGTGGTTTTTCAACACTAACACAAGTGCGAAAAGTGGTTTTTCCACACTAATACAAGTGCAAAAGTGGTTTCCTGCACCAACACAAGTGCGAAAAGTGATTTTTCAACACTAACACAAGTGTGAAAAGTGGTTTTTCAACACTATCACAAGTGCAAAAAGTGTTTTTTCCACACTAATACAAGTGCAAAAGTGGTTTCCTGCACCAACACAAGTGCGAAAAGTGTTTTTTCAACACTAACACAAGTGCGAAAAGTGGTTTTTCAACACTAACACAAGTGCGAAAAGTGTTTTTTCCACACTAATACAAGTGCAAAAGTGGTTTCCTGCACCAACACAAGTGCGAAAAGTGGTTTTTCAACACCAACACAAGTGCGAAAAGTGGTTTTTCAACACTAACACAAGTGCGAAAAGTGGTTTTTCAATACTATCACAAGTGCAAAAAGTGGTTTTTCAACACTATCACAAGTGCAAAAAGTGTTTTTTCCACACTAATACAAGTGCAAAAGTGGTTTCCTGCACCAACACAAGTGCGAAAAGTGGTTTTTCAACACTAACACAAGTGCGAAAAGTGGTTTTTCAACACCAACACAAGTGCGAAAAGTGGTTTTTCAACACTAACACAAGTGCGAAAAGTGGTTTTTCAATACTATCACAAGTGCAAAAAGTGGTTTTTCAACACTATCACAAGTGCAAAAAGTGTTTTTTCCACACTAATACAAGTGCAAAAGTGGTTTCCTGCACCAACACAAGTGCGAAAAGTGGTTTTTCAACACTAACACAAGTGCGAAAAGTGGTTTTTCAACACTATCACAAGTGCAAAAAGTGTTTTTTCCACACTAATACAAGTGCAAATGTGGTTTCCTGCACCAACACAAGTGCGAAAAGTGGTTTTTCAACACTAACACAAGTGCGAAAAGTGGAATTTCAACACTAACACAAGTGCGAAAAGTGGTTTTTCACACTAATACAAGTGCAAAAGTGGTTTCCTGCACCAACACAGGTGCGAAAAGTGGTTTTTCAACACTAACACAAGTGCGAGAAGTGGTTTTTCAACACTATCACAAGTGCAAAAAGTGTTTTTTCCACACTAATACAAGTGCAAAAGTGGTTTCCTGCACCAACACAAGTGCGAAAAGTGTTTTTTCAACACTAACACAAGTGCGAAAAGTGGTTTTTCAACACTAACACAAGTGCGAAAAGTGTTTTTTCCACACTAATACAAGTGCAAAAGTGGTTTCCTGCACCAACACAAGTGCGAAAAGTGGTTTTTCAACACTAACACAAGTGCGAAAAGTGGTTTTTCAACACTAACACAAGTGCGAAAAGTGGTTTTTCAACACTAACACAAGTGCGAAAAGTGGTTTTTCCACACTAATACAAGTGCAAAAGTGGTGTCCTGCACCAACACAAGTGCGAAAAGTGGTTTTTCAACACTAACACAAGTGCGAAAAGTGGTTTTTCCACACTAATACAAGTGCAAAAGTGGTTTCCTGCACCAACACAAGTGCGAAAAATGGTTTTTCAACATTAACACAAGTGCGAAAAGTGGTTTTTCAACACTAACACAAGTGCGAAAAGTGGTCCTTCAACACTATCACAAGTGCAAAAAGTGTTTTTTCCACACTAATACAAGTGCAAAAGTGGTTTCCTGCACCAACACAAGTGCGAAAAGTAGTTTTCCCACACGAATACAAGTGCAAAAGTGGTTTCCTGCACCAACACAAGTGCGAAAAGTGGTTTTTCAACACTAACACAAGTGCGAAAAGTGGTTTTTCAACACTAACACAAGTGCGAAAAGTGGTTTTTCCACACTAATGCAAGTGCAAAAGTGGTTTCCTGCACCAACACAAGTGCGAAAAATGGTTTTTCAACACTAACACAAGTGCGAAAAGTGGTTTTTCAACACTAACATAAGTGCGAAAAGTGGTTCTTCAACACTATCACAAGTGCAAAAAGTGTTTTTTTCCACACTAATACAAGTGCAAAAGTGGTTTCCTGCACCAACACAAGTGCGAAAAGTGGTTTTTCCACACGAATACAAGTGCAAAAGTGGTTTCCTGCACCAACACAAGTGCGAAAAGTGGTTTTTCAACACTAACACAAGTGCGAAAAGTGCTTTTTCAACACTAACACAAGTGCGAAAAGTGGTTTTTCCACACTAATACAAGTGCAAAAGTGGTTTCCTGCACCAACACAAGTGCGAAAAGTGGTTTTTCAACACTAACACAAGTGCGAAAAGTGTTTTTTCAACACTATCACAAGTGCAAAAAGTGTTTTTTCCACACTAATGCAAGTGCAAAAGTGGTTTCCTGCACCAACACAAGTGCGAAAAGTGGTTTTTCAACACTAACACAAGTGCGAAAAGTGGTTTTTCAACACTAACACAAGTGCGAAAAGTGGTTTTTTCCACACGAATACAAGTGCAAAAGTGGTTTCCTGCACCAACACAAGTGCGAAAAGTGGTTTTTCAACACTAACACAAGTGCGAAAAGTGGTTTTTCAACACTATCACAAGTGCAAAAAGTGTTTTTTCCACACTAATACAAGTGCAAAAGTGGTTTCCTGCACCAACACAAGTGCGAAAAGTGGTTTTTCAACACTAACACAAGTGCGAAAAGTGGTTTTTCAACACTAACACAAGTGCGAAAAGTGGTTTTTCAACACTAACACAAGTGCGAAAAGTGGTTTTTCCACACTAATACAAGTGCAAAAGTGGTGTCCTGCACCAACACAAGTGCGAAAAGTGGTTTTTCAACACTAACACAAGTGCGAAAAGTGGTTCTTCAACACTATCACAAGTGCAAAAAGTGTTTTTTCCACACTAATACAAGTGCAAAAGTGGTTTCCTGCACCAACACAAGTGCGAAAAGTGGTTTTTCAACACTAACACAAGTGCGAAAAGTGGTTTTTCCACACTAATACAAGTGCAAAAGTGGTTTCCTGCACCAACACAAGTGCGAAAAATGGTTTTTCAACATTAACACAAGTGCGAAAAGTGGTTTTTCAACACTAACACAAGTGCGAAAAGTGGTCCTTCAACACTATCACAAGTGCAAAAAGTGTTTTTTCCACACTAATACAAGTGCAAAAGTGGTTTCCTGCACCAACACAAGTGCGAAAAGTAGTTTTCCCACACGAATACAAGTGCAAAAGTGGTTTCCTGCACCAACACAAGTGCGAAAAGTGGTTTTTCAACACTAACACAAGTGCGAAAAGTGGTTTTTCAACACTAACACAAGTGCGAAAAGTGGTTTTTCCACACTAATGCAAGTGCAAAAGTGGTTTCCTGCACCAACACAAGTGCGAAAAATGGTTTTTCAACACTAACACAAGTGCGAAAAGTGGTTTTTCAACACTAACATAAGTGCGAAAAGTGGTTCTTCAACACTATCACAAGTGCAAAAAGTGTTTTTTCCACACTAATACAAGTGCAAAAGTGGTTTCCTGCACCAACACAAGTGCGAAAAGTGGTTTTTCCACACGAATACAAGTGCAAAAGTGGTTTCCTGCACCAACACAAGTGCGAAAAGTGGTTTTTCAACACTAACACAAGTGCGAAAAGTGCTTTTTCAACACTAACACAAGTGCGAAAAGTGGTTTTTCCACACTAATACAAGTGCAAAAGTGGTTTCCTGCACCAACACAAGTGCGAAAAGTGGTTTTTCAACACTAACACAAGTGCGAAAAGTGTTTTTTCAACACTATCACAAGTGCAAAAAGTGTTTTTTCCACACTAATGCAAGTGCAAAAGTGGTTTCCTGCACCAACACAAGTGCGAAAAGTGGTTTTTCAACACTAACACAAGTGCGAAAAGTGGTTTTTCAACACTAACACAAGTGCGAAAAGTGGTTTTTCCACACGAATACAAGTGCAAAAGTGGTTTCCTGCACCAACACAAGTGCGAAAAGTGGTTTTTCAACACTAACACAAGTGCGAAAAGTGGTTTTTCAACACTATCACAAGTGCAAAAAGTGTTTTTCCACACTAATACAAGTGCAAAAGTGGTTTCCTGCACCAACACAAGTGCGAAAAGTGGTTTTTCAACACTAACACAAGTGCGAAAAGTGGTTTTTCAACACTAACACAAGTGCGAAAAGTGATTTTTCAACACTAACACAAGTGCGAAAAGTGTTTTTTCAACACTAACACAAGTGCGAAAAGTGGTTTTTCCACACTAATACAAGTGCAAAAGTGGTTTCCTGCACCAACACAAGTGCGAAAAGTGGTTTTTCAACACTAACACAAGTGTGAAAAGTGGTTTTTCAATACTATCACAAGTGCAAAAAGTGGTTTTTCAACACTATCACAAGTGCAAAAAGTGTTTTTTCCACACTAATACAAGTGCAAAAGTGGTTTCCTGCACCAACACAAGTGCGAAAGTGGTTTTTCAACACTAACACAAGTGCGAAAAGTGGTTTTTCAACACTAACACAAGTGCGAAAAGTGGTTTTTCAACACTAACACAAGTGCGAAAAGTGGTTTTTCAACACTAACACAAGTGCGAAAAGTGGTTTTTCAACACTAACACAAGTGCGAAAAGTGTTTTTTCAACACTAACACAAGTGCGAAAAGTGGTTTTTACCACACTAATACAAGTGCAAAAGTGGTTTCCTGCACCAACACAAGTGCGAAAAGTGGTTTTTCAACACTAACACAAGTGCGAAAAGTGGTTTTTCAACACTATCACAAGTGCAAAAAGTGTTTTTTCCACACTAATACAAGTGCAAAAGTGGTTTCCTGCACCAACACAAGTGCGAAAAGTGTTTTTTCAACACTAACACAAGTGCGAAAAGTGGTTTTTCAACACTAACACAAGTGCGAAAAGTGTTTTTTCCACATTAATACAAGTGCAAAAGTGGTTTCCTGCACCAACACAAGTGCGAAAAGTGGTTTTTCAACACCAACACTAGTGCGAAATGTGGTTTTTCAACACCAACACAAGTGCGAAAAGTGGTTTTTCAACACTAACACAAGTGTGAAAAGTGGTTTTTCAATACTATCACAAGTGCAAAAAGTGGTTTTTCAACACTATCACAAGTGCAAAAAGTGTTTTTTCCACACTAATACAAGTGCAAATGTGGTTTCCTGCACCAACACAAGTGCGAAAAGTGGTTTTTCAACACTAACACAAGTGCGAAAAGTGGAATTTCAACACTAACACAAGTGCGAAAAGTGGTTTTTCCACACTAATACAAGTGCAAAAGTGGTTTCCTGCACCAACACAAGTGCGAAAAGTGGTTTTTCAACACTAACACAAGTGCAAGAAGTGGTTTTTCAACACTATCACCAGTGCAAAAAGTGTTTTTTCCACACTAATACAAGTGCAAAAGTGGTTTCCTGCACCAACACAAGTGCGAAAAGTGTTTTTTCAACACTAACACAAGTGCGAAAAGTGGTTTTTCAACACTAACACAAGTGCGAAAAGTGTTTTTTTCCACACTAATACAAGTGCAAAAGTGGTTTCCTGCACCAACACAAGTGCGAAAAGTGGTTTTTCAACACTAACACAAGTGCGAAAAGTGGTTTTTCAACACTAACACAAGTGCGAAAAGTGGTTTTTCAACACTAACACAAGTGCGAAAAGTGGTTTTTCCACACTAATACAAGTGCAAAAGTGGTGTCCTGCACCAACACAAGTGCGAAAAGTGGTTTTTCAACACTAACACAAGTGCGAAAAGTGGTTCTTCAACACTATCACAAGTGCAAAAAGTGTTTTTTCCACACTAATACAAGTGCAAAAGTGGTTTCCTGCACCAACACAAGTGCGAAAAGTGGTTTTTCAACACTAACACAAGTGCGAAAAGTGGTTTTTCCACACTAATACAAGTGCAAAAGTGGTTTCCTGCACCAACACAAGTGCGAAAAATGGTTTTTCAACACTAACACAAGTGCGAAAAGTGGTTTTTCAACACTAACACAAGTGCGAAAAGTGGTTCTTCAACACTATCACAAGTGCAAAAAGTGTTTTTTCCACACTAATACAAGTGCAAAAGTGGTTTCCTGCACCAACACAAGTGCGAAAAGTGGTTTTTCCACACGAATACAAGTGCAAAAGTGGTTTCCTGCACCAACACAAGTGCGAAAAGTGGTTTTTCAACACTAACACAAGTGCGAAAAGTGGTTTTTCAACACTAACACAAGTGTGAAAAGTGGTTTTTCAACACTAACACAAGTGCAAAAAGTGTTTTTTCCACACTAATACAAGTGCAAAAGTGGTTTCCTGCACCAATACAAGTGCGAAAAGTGGTTTTTCAACACTAACACAAGTGCGAAAAGTGGTTTTTCAACACTAACACAAGTGCGAAAAGTGGTTTTCCACACTAATACAAGTGCAAAAGTGGTTTCCTGCACCAACACAAGTGCGAAAAGTGGTTTTTCAACACTAACACAAGTGCGAAAAGTGGTTTTTCAACACTATCACAAGTGCAAAAAGTGTTTTTTCCACACTAATACAAGTGCAAAAGTGGTTTCCTGCACCAACACAAGTGCGATAAGTGGTTTTTCAACACTAACACAAGTGCAAAAAGTGGTTTTTCAACACTAACACAAGTGCGAAAAGTGGTTTTTCCACACTAATACAAGTGCAAAAGTGGTTTCCTGCACCAACACAAGTGCGAAAAGTGGTTTTTCAACACTAACACAAGTGTGAAAAGTGGTTTTTCCACACTAATACAAGTGCAAAAGTGGTTTCCTGCACCAACACAAGTGCGAAAAGTGGTTTTTCAACACTAACACAAGTGCGAAAAGTGGTTTTTCAACACTAACACAAGTGCGAAAAGTGGTTTTTCAACACTAACACAAGTGCGAAAAGTGTTTTTTCAACACTAACACAAGTGCGAAAAGTGGTTTTTCAACACTATCACAAGTGCAAAAAGTGTTTTTTCCACACTAATGCAAGTGCAAAAGTGGTTTCCTGCACCAACACAAGTGCGAAAAGTGGTTTTTCAACACTAACACAAGTGCGAAAAGTGGTTTTTCAACACTAACACAAGTGTGAAAAGTGGTTTTTCCACACGAATACAAGTGCAAAAGTGGTTTCCTGCACCAACACAAGTGCGAAAAGTGGTTTTTCAACACTAACACAAGTGCGAAAAGTGGTTTTTCAACACTATCACAAGTGCAAAAAGTGTTTTTCCACACTAATACAAGTGCAAAAGTGGTTTCCTGCACCAACACAAGTGCGAAAAGTGGTTTTTCAACACTAACACAAGTGCGAAAAGTGGTTTTTCAACACTAACACAAGTGCGAAAAGTGGTTTTTCAACACTAACACAAGTGCGAAAAGTGTTTTTTCAACACTAACACAAGTGCGAAAAGTGGTTTTTCCACACTATACAAGTGCAAAAGTGGTTTCCTGCACCAACACAAGTGCGAAAAGTGGTTTTTCAACACTAACACAAGTGCGAAAAGTGGTTTTTCAATACTATCACAAGTGCAAAAAGTGGTTTTTCAACACTATCACAAGTGCAAAAAGTGTTTTTTCAACACTATCACAAGTGCAAAAAGTGTTTTTTCCACACTAATACAAGTGCAAATGTGGTTTCCTGCACCAACACAAGTGCGAAAAGTGGTTTTTCAACACTAACACAAGTGCGAAAAGTGGTTTTTCAACACTAACACAAGTGCGAAAAGTGGTTTTTCCACACTAATACAAGTGCAAAAGTGGTTTCCTGCACCAACACAAGTGCGAAAAGTGGTTTTTCAACACTAACACAAGTGCGAAAAGTGGTTTTTCAATAATATCACAAGTGCAAAAAGTGGTTTTTCAACACTATCACAAGTGCAAAAAGTGTTTTTTCAACACTATCACAAGTGCAAAAAGTGTTTTTTCCACACTAATACAAGTGCAAATGTGGTTTCCTGCACCAACACAAGTGCGAAAAGTGGTTTTTCAACACTAACACAAGTGCGAAAAGTGGTTTTTCCACACTAATACAAGTGCAAAAGTGGTTTCCTGCACCAACACAAGTGCGAAAAGTGGTTTTTCAACACTAACACAAGTGCGAAAAGTGGTTTTTCAACACGAACACAAGTGCGAAAAGTGGTTTTTCCACACTAATACAAGTGCAAAAGTGGTTTCCTGCACCAACACAAGTGCGAAAAGTGGTTTTTCAACACTAACACAAGTGCGAAAAGTGTTTTTTCAACACTATCACAAGTGCAAAAAGTGTTTTTTCCACACTAATACAAGTGCAAAAGTGGTTTCCTGCACCAACACAAGTGCGAAAAGTGGTTTTTCAACACTAACACAAGTGCGAAAAGTGGTTTTTCAACACTAACACAAGTGCGAAAAGTGGTTTTCCACACTAATACAAGTGCAAAAGTGGTTTCCTGCACCAACACAAGTGCGAAAAGTGGTTTTTCAACACTAACATAAGTGCGAAAAGTGGTTTTTCAACACTATCACAAGTGCAAAAAGTGTTTTTTCCACACTAATACAAGTGCAAAAGTGGTTACCTGCACCAACAAAAGTTCGAAAAGTGGTTTTTCAACACTAACACAAGTGCGAAAAGTGTTTTTTCAACACTATCACAAGTGCAAAAATTGTTTTTTCCACACTAATACAAGTGCAAAAGTGGTTTCCTGCACCAACACAAGTGCGAAAAGTGGTTTTTCAACACTAACACAAGTGTGAAAAGTGGTTTTTCCACACTAATACAAGTGCAAAAGTGGTTTCCTGCACCAACACAAGTGCGAAAAGTGGTTTTTCAACACTAACACAAGTGCGAAAAGTGGTTTTTCAACACTATCACAAGTGCAAAAAGTGTTTTTTCCACACTAATGCAAGGGCAAAAGTGGTTTCCTGCACCAACACAAGTGCGAAAAGTGGTTTTTCAACACTAACACAAGTGCGAAAAGTGGTTTTTCAACACTAACACAAGTGCGAAAAGTGTTTTTTCAACACTAACACAAGTGCGAAAAGTGGTTTTTCCACACTAATACAAGTGCAAAAGTGGTTTCCTGCACCAACACAAGTGCGAAAAGTGGTTTTTCAACACTAACACAAGTGCGAAAAGTGGTTTTTCAACACCAACACAAGTGCGAAAAGTGGTTTTTCAACACTAACACAAGTGTGAAAAGTGGTTTTTCAATACTATCACAAGTGCAAAAAGTGGTTTTTCAACACTATCACAAGTGCAAAAAGTGTTTTTTCCACACTAATACAAGTGCAAATGTGGTTTCCTGCACCAACACAAGTGCGAAAAGTGGTTTTTCAACACTAACACAAGTGCGAAAAGTGGAATTTCAACACTAACACAAGTGCGAAAAGTGGTTTTTCCACACTAATACAAGTGCAAAAGTGGTTTCCTGCACCAACACAAGTGCGAAAAGTGGTTTTTCAACACTAACACAAGTGCAAGAGGTGGTTTTTCAACACTATCACCAGTGCAAAAAGTGTTTTTTCCACACTAATACAAGTGCAAAAGTGGTTTCCTGCACCAACACAAGTGCGAAAAGTGTTTTTTCAACACTAACACAAGTGCGAAAAGTGGTTTTTCAACACTAACACAAGTGCGAAAAGTGTTTTTTCCACACTAATACAAGTGCAAAAGTGGTTTCCTGCACCAACACAAGTGCGAAAAGTGGTTTTTCAACACTAACACAAGTGCGAAAAGTGGTTTTTCAACACTAACACAAGTGCGAAAAGTGGTTTTTCAACACTAACACAAGTGCAAAAGTGGTGTCCTGCACCAACACAAGTGCGAAAAGTGGTTTTTCAACACTAACACAAGTGCGAAAAGTGGTTCTTCAACACTATCACAAGTGCAAAAAGTGTTTTTTCCACACTAATACAAGTGCAAAAGTGGTTTCCTGCACCAACACAAGTGCGAAAAGTGGTTTTTCAACACTAACACAAGTGCGAAAAGTGGTTTTTCCACACTAATACAAGTGCAAAAGTGGTTTCCTGCACCAACACAAGTGCGAAAAATGGTTTTTCAACACTAACACAAGTGCGAAAAGTGGTTTTTCAACACTAACACTAGTGCGAAAAGTGGTTCTTCAACACTATCACAAGTGCAAAAAGTGTTTTTTCCACACTAATACAAGTGCAAAAGTGGTTTCCTGCACCAACACAAGTGCGAAAAGTGGTTTTTCCACACGAATACAAGTGCAAAAGTGGTTTCCTGCACCAACACAAGTGCGAAAAGTGGTTTTTCAACACTAACACAAGTGCGAAAAGTGGTTTTTCAACACTAACACAAGTGTGAAAAGTGGTTTTGCCACACTAATACAAGTGCAAAAGTGGTTTCCTGCACCAACACAAGTGCGAAAAGTGGTTTTTCAACACTAACACAAGTGCAAAAAGTGTTTTTTCCACACTAATACAAGTGCAAAAGTGGTTTCCTGCACCAATACAAGTGCGAAAAGTGGTTTTTCAACACTAACACAAGTGCGAAAAGTGGTTTTTCAACACTAACACAAGTGCGAAAAGTGGTTTTCCACACTAATACAAGTGCAAAAGTGGTTTCCTGCACCAACACAAGTGCGAAAAGTGGTTTTTCAACACTAACACAAGTGCGAAAAGTGGTTTTTCAACACTATCACAAGTGCAAAAAGTGTTTTTTCCACACTAATACAAGTGCAAAAGTGGTTTCCTGCACCAACACAAGTGCGATAAGTGGTTTTTCAACACTAACACAAGTGCAAAAAGTGGTTTTTCAACACTAACACAAGTGCGAAAAGTGGTTTTTCCACACTAATACAAGTGCAAAAGTGGTTTCCTGCACCAACACAAGTGCGAAAAGTGGTTTTTCAACACTAACACAAGTGTGAAAAGTGGTTTTTCCACACTAATACAAGTGCAAAAGTGGTTTCCTGCACCAACACAAGTGCGAAAAGTGGTTTTTCAACACTAACACAAGTGCGAAAAGTGGTTTTTCAACACTAACACAAGTGCGAAAAGTGGTTTTTCAACACTAACACAAGTGCGAAAAGTGTTTTTTCAACACTAACACAAGTGCGAAAAGTGGTTTTTCAACACTATCACAAGTGCAAAAAGTGTTTTTTCCACACTAATGCAAGTGCAAAAGTGGTTTCCTGCACCAACACAAGTGCGAAAAGTGGTTTTTCAACACTAACACAAGTGCGAAAAGTGGTTTTTCAACACTAACACAAGTGTGAAAAGTGGTTTTTCCACACGAATACAAGTGCAAAAGTGGTTTCCTGCACCAACACAAGTGCGAAAAGTGGTTTTTCAACACTAACACAAGTGCGAAAAGTGGTTTTTCAACACTATCACAAGTGCAAAAAGTGTTTTTCCACACTAATACAAGTGCAAAAGTGGTTTCCTGCACCAACACAAGTGCGAAAAGTGGTTTTTCAACACTAACACAAGTGCGAAAAGTGGTTTTTCAACACTAACACAAGTGCGAAAAGTGGTTTTTCAACACTAACACAAGTGCGAAAAGTGTTTTTTCAACACTAACACAAGTGCGAAAAGTGGTTTTTCCACACTATACAAGTGCAAAAGTGGTTTCCTGCACCAACACAAGTGCGAAAAGTGGTTTTTCAACACTAACACAAGTGCGAAAAGTGGTTTTTCAATACTATCACATGTGCAAAAAGTGGTTTTTCAACACTATCACAAGTGCAAAAAGTGTTTTTTCAACACTATCACAAGTGCAAAAAGTGTTTTTTCCACACTAATACAAGTGCAAATGTGGTTTCCTGCACCAACACAAGTGCGAAAAGTGGTTTTTCAACACTAACACAAGTGCGAAAAGTGGTTTTTCAACACTAACACAAGTGCGAAAAGTGGTTTTTCCACACTAATACAAGTGCAAAAGTGGTTTCCTGCACCAACACAAGTGCGAAAAGTGGTTTTTCAACACTAACACAAGTGCGAAAAGTGGTTTTTCAATAATATCACAAGTGCAAAAAGTGGTTTTTCAACACTATCACAAGTGCAAAAAGTGTTTTTTCAACACTATCACAAGTGCAAAAAGTGTTTTTTCCACACTAATACAAGTGCAAATGTGGTTTCCTGCACCAACACAAGTGCGAAAAGTGGTTTTTCAACACTAACACAAGTGCGAAAAGTGGTTTTTCCACACTAATACAAGTGCAAAAGTGGTTTCCTGCACCAACACAAGTGCGAAAAGTGGTTTTTCAACACTAACACAAGTGCGAAAAGTGGTTTTTCAACACGAACACAAGTGCGAAAAGTGGTTTTTCCACACTAATACAAGTGCAAAAGTGGTTTCCTGCACCAACACAAGTGCGAAAAGTGGTTTTTCAACACTAACACAAGTGCGAAAAGTGTTTTTTCAACACTATCACAAGTGCAAAAAGTGTTTTTTCCACACTAATACAAGTGCAAAAGTGGTTTCCTGCACCAACACAAGTGCGAAAAGTGGTTTTTCAACACTAACACAAGTGCGAAAAGTGGTTTTTCAACACTAACACAAGTGCGAAAAGTGGTTTTCCACACTAATACAAGTGCAAAAGTGGTTTCCTGCACCAACACAAGTGCGAAAAGTGGTTTTTCAACACTAACATAAGTGCGAAAAGTGGTTTTTCAACACTATCACAAGTGCAAAAAGTGTTTTTTCCACACTAATACAAGTGCAAAAGTGGTTACCTGCACCAACAAAAGTTCGAAAAGTGGTTTTTCAACACTAACACAAGTGCGAAAAGTGTTTTTTCAACACTATCACAAGTGCAAAAATTGTTTTTTCCACACTAATACAAGTGCAAAAGTGGTTTCCTGCACCAACACAAGTGCGAAAAGTGGTTTTTCAACACTAACACGAGTGTGAAAAGTGGTTTTTCCACACTAATACAAGTGCAAAAGTGGTTTCCTGCACCAACACAAGTGCGAAAAGTGGTTTTTCAACACTAACACAAGTGCGAAAAGTGGTTTTTCAACACTATCACAAGTGCAAAAAGTGTTTTTTCCACACTAATGCAAGGGCAAAAGTGGTTTCCTGCACCAACACAAGTGCGAAAAGTGGTTTTTCAACACTAACACAAGTGCGAAAAGTGGTTTTTCAACACTAACACAAGTGCGAAAAGTGTTTTTTCAACACTAACACAAGTGCGAAAAGTGGTTTTTCCACACTAATACAAGTGCAAAAGTGGTTTCCTGCACCAACACAAGTGCGAAAAGTGGTTTTTCAACACTAACACAAGTGTGAAAAGTGGTTTTTCAATACTATCACAAGTGCAAAAAGTGGTTTTTCAACACTATCACAAGTGCAAAAAGTGTTTTTTCCACACTAATACAAGTGCAAAAGTGGTTTCCTGCACCAACACAAGTGCGAAAGTGGTTTTTCAACACTAACACAAGTGCGAAAAGTGGTTTTTCAACACTAACACAAGTGCGAAAAGTGGTTTTTCAACACTAACACAAGTGCGAAAAGTGGTTTTTCAACACTAACACAAGTGCGAAAAGTGGTTTTTCAACACTAACACAAGTGCGAAAAGTGTTTTTTCAACACTAACACAAGTGCGAAAAGTGGTTTTTCCACACTAATACAAGTGCAAAAGTGGTTTCCTGCACCAACACAAGTGCGAAAAGTGGTTTTTCAACACTAACACAAGTGCGAAAAGTGGTTTTTCAACACTATCACAAGTGCAAAAAGTGTTTTTTCCACACTAATACAAGTGCAAAAGTGGTTTCCTGCACCAACACAAGTGCGAAAAGTGTTTTTTCAACACTAACACAAGTGCGAAAAGTGGTTTTTCAACACTAACACAAGTGCGAAAAGTGTTTTTTCCACATTAATACAAGTGCAAAAGTGGTTTCCTGCACCAACACAAGTGCGAAAAGTGGTTTTTCAACACCAACACTAGTGCGAAAAGTGGTTTTTCAACACCAACACAAGTGCGAAAAGTGGTTTTTCAACACTAACACAAGTGTGAAAAGTGGTTTTTCAATACTATCACAAGTGCAAAAAGTGGTTTTTCAACACTATCACAAGTGCAAAAAGTGTTTTTTCCACACTAATACAAGTGCAAATGTGGTTTCCTGCACCAACACAAGTGCGAAAAGTGGTTTTTCAACACTAACACAAGTGCAAAAAGTGGAATTTCAACACTAACACAAGTGCGAAAAGTGGTTTTTTCCACACTAATACAAGTGCAAAAGTGGTTTCCTGCACCAACACAAGTGCGAAAAGTGGTTTTTCAACACTAACACAAGTGCAAGAGTGGTTTTTCAACACTATCACCAGTGCAAAAAGTGTTTTTTCCACACTAATACAAGTGCAAAAGTGGTTTCCTGCACCAACACAAGTGCGAAAAGTGTTTTTTCAACACTAACACAAGTGCGAAAAGTGGTTTTTCAACACTAACACAAGTGCGAAAAGTGTTTTTTCCACACTAATACAAGTGCAAAAGTGGTTTCCTGCACCAACACAAGTGCGAAAAGTGGTTTTTCAACACTAACACAAGTGCGAAAAGTGGTTTTTCAACACTAACACAAGTGCGAAAAGTGGTTTTTCAACACTAACACAAGTGCGAAAAGTGGTTTTTCCACACTAATACAAGTGCAAAAGTGGTGTCCTGCACCAACACAAGTGCGAAAAGTGGTTTTTCAACACTAACACAAGTGCGAAAAGTGGTTCTTCAACACTATCACAAGTGCAAAAAGTGTTTTTTCCACACTAATACAAGTGCAAAAGTGGTTTCCTGCACCAACACAAGTGCGAAAAGTGGTTTTTCAACACTAACACAAGTGCGAAAAGTGGTTTTTCCACACTAATACAAGTGCAAAAGTGGTTTCCTGCACCAACACAAGTGCGAAAAATGGTTTTTCAACACTAACACAAGTGCGAAAAGTGGTTTTTCAACACTAACACTAGTGCGAAAAGTGGTTCTTCAACACTATCACAAGTGCAAAAAGTGTTTTTTCCACACTAATACAAGTGCAAAAGTGGTTTCCTGCACCAACACAAGTGCGAAAAGTGGTTTTTCCACACGAATACAAGTGCGAAAAGTGGTTTTTCACTACTATCACATGTGCAAAAAGTGGTTTTTCAACACTATCACAAGTGCAAAAAGTGTTTTTTCAACACTATCACAAGTGCAAAAAGTGTTTTTTCCACACTAATACAAGTGCAAATGTGGTTTCCTGCACCAACACAAGTGCGAAAAGTGGTTTTTCAACACTAACACAAGTGCGAAAAGTGGTTTTTCAACACTAACACAAGTGCGAAAAGTGGTTTTTCCACACTAATACAAGTGCAAAAGTGGTTTCCTGCACCAACACAAGTGCGAAAAGTGGTTTTTCAACACTAACACAAGTGCGAAAAGTGGTTTTTCAATAATATCACAAGTGCAAAAAGTGGTTTTTCAACACTATCACAAGTGCAAAAAGTGTTTTTTCAACACTATCACAAGTGCAAAAAGTGTTTTTTCCACACTAATACAAGTGCAAATGTGGTTTCCTGCACCAACACAAGTGCGAAAAGTGGTTTTTCAACACTAACACAAGTGCGAAAAGTGGTTTTTCCACACTAATACAAGTGCAAAAGTGGTTTCCTGCACCAACACAAGTGCGAAAAGTGGTTTTTCAACACTAACACAAGTGCGAAAAGTGGTTTTTCAACACGAACACAAGTGCGAAAAGTGGTTTTTCCACACTAATACAAGTGCAAAAGTGGTTTCCTGCACCAACACAAGTGCGAAAAGTGGTTTTTCAACACTAACACAAGTGCGAAAAGTGTTTTTTCAACACTATCACAAGTGCAAAAAGTGTTTTTTCCACACTAATACAAGTGCAAAAGTGGTTTCCTGCACCAACACAAGTGCGAAAAGTGGTTTTTCAACACTAACACAAGTGCGAAAAGTGGTTTTTCAACACTAACACAAGTGCGAAAAGTGGTTTTCCACACTAATACAAGTGCAAAAGTGGTTTCCTGCACCAACACAAGTGCGAAAAGTGGTTTTTCAACACTAACATAAGTGCGAAAAGTGGTTTTTCAACACTATCACAAGTGCAAAAAGTGTTTTTTCCACACTAATACAAGTGCAAAAGTGGTTACCTGCACCAACAAAAGTTCGAAAAGTGGTTTTTCAACACTAACACAAGTGCGAAAAGTGTTTTTTCAACACTATCACAAGTGCAAAAATTGTTTTTTCCACACTAATACAAGTGCAAAAGTGGTTTCCTGCACCAACACAAGTGCGAAAAGTGGTTTTTCAACACTAACACGAGTGTGAAAAGTGGTTTTTTCCACACTAATACAAGTGCAAAAGTGGTTTCCTGCACCAACACAAGTGCGAAAAGTGGTTTTTCAACACTAACACAAGTGCGAAAAGTGGTTTTTCAACACTATCACAAGTGCAAAAAGTGTTTTTTCCACACTAATGCAAGGGCAAAAGTGGTTTCCTGCACCAACACAAGTGCGAAAAGTGGTTTTTCAACACTAACACAAGTGCGAAAAGTGGTTTTTCAACACTAACACAAGTGCGAAAAGTGTTTTTTCAACACTAACACAAGTGCGAAAAGTGGTTTTTCCACACTAATACAAGTGCAAAAGTGGTTTCCTGCACCAACACAAGTGCGAAAAGTGGTTTTTCAACACTAACACAAGTGTGAAAAGTGGTTTTTCAATACTATCACAAGTGCAAAAAGTGGTTTTTCAACACTATCACAAGTGCAAAAAGTGTTTTTTCCACACTAATACAAGTGCAAAAGTGGTTTCCTGCACCAACACAAGTGCGAAAGTGGTTTTTCAACACTAACACAAGTGCGAAAAGTGGTTTTTCAACACTAACACAAGTGCGAAAAGTGGTTTTTCAACACTAACACAAGTGCGAAAAGTGGTTTTTCAACACTAACACAAGTGCGAAAAGTGGTTTTTCAACACTAACACAAGTGCGAAAAGTGTTTTTTCAACACTAACACAAGTGCGAAAAGTGGTTTTTCCACACTAATACAAGTGCAAAAGTGGTTTCCTGCACCAACACAAGTGCGAAAAGTGGTTTTTCAACACTAACACAAGTGCGAAAAGTGGTTTTTCAACACTATCACAAGTGCAAAAAGTGTTTTTTCCACACTAATACAAGTGCAAAAGTGGTTTCCTGCACCAACACAAGTGCGAAAAGTGTTTTTTCAACACTAACACAAGTGCGAAAAGTGGTTTTTCAACACTAACACAAGTGCGAAAAGTGTTTTTTCCACATTAATACAAGTGCAAAAGTGGTTTCCTGCACCAACACAAGTGCGAAAAGTGGTTTTTCAACACCAACACTAGTGCGAAAAGTGGTTTTTCAACACCAACACAAGTGCGAAAAGTGGTTTTTCAACACTAACACAAGTGTGAAAAGTGGTTTTTCAATACTATCACAAGTGCAAAAAGTGGTTTTTCAACACTATCACAAGTGCAAAAAGTGTTTTTTCCACACTAATACAAGTGCAAATGTGGTTTCCTGCACCAACACAAGTGCGAAAAGTGGTTTTTCAACACTAACACAAGTGCGAAAAGTGGAATTTCAACACTAACACAAGTGCGAAAAGTGGTTTTTCCACACTAATACAAGTGCAAAAGTGGTTTCCTGCACCAACACAAGTGCGAAAAGTGGTTTTTCAACACTAACACAAGTGCAAGGAGTGGTTTTTCAACACTATCACCAGTGCAAAAAGTGTTTTTTCCACACTAATACAAGTGCAAAAGTGGTTTCCTGCACCAACACAAGTGCGAAAAGTGTTTTTTCAACACTAACACAAGTGCGAAAAGTGGTTTTTCAACACTAACACAAGTGCGAAAAGTGTTTTTTCCACACTAATACAAGTGCAAAAGTGGTTTCCTGCACCAACACAAGTGTGAAAAGTGGTTTTTCAACACTAACACAAGTGCGAAAAGTGGTTTTTCAACACTAACACAAGTGCGAAAAGTGGTTTTTCAACACTAACACAAGTGCGAAAAGTGGTTTTTCCACACTAATACAAGTGCAAAAGTGGTGTCCTGCACCAACACAAGTGCGAAAAGTGGTTTTTCAACACTAACACAAGTGCGAAAAGTGGTTCTTCAACACTATCACAAGTGCAAAAAGTGTTTTTTCCACACTAATACAAGTGCAAAAGTGGTTTCCTGCACCAACACAAGTGCGAAAAGTGGTTTTTCAACACTAACACAAGTGCGAAAAGTGGTTTTTCCACACTAATACAAGTGCAAAAGTGGTTTCCTGCACCAACACAAGTGCGAAAAATGGTTTTTCAACACTAACACAAGTGCGAAAAGTGGTTTTTCAACACTAACACTAGTGCGAAAAGTGGTTCTTCAACACTATCACAAGTGCAAAAAGTGTTTTTTCCACACTAATACAAGTGCAAAAGTGGTTTCCTGCACCAACACAAGTGCGAAAAGTGGTTTTTCCACACGAATACAAGTGCGAAAAGTGGTTTTTCAATACTATCACATGTGCAAAAAGTGGTTTTTCAACACTATCACAAGTGCAAAAAGTGTTTTTTCAACACTATCACAAGTGCAAAAAGTGTTTTTTCCACACTAATACAAGTGCAAATGTGGTTTCCTGCACCAACACAAGTGCGAAAAGTGGTTTTTCAACACTAACACAAGTGCGAAAAGTGGTTTTTCAACACTAACACAAGTGCGAAAAGTGGTTTTTCCACACTAATACAAGTGCAAAAGTGGTTTCCTGCACCAACACAAGTGCGAAAAGTGGTTTTTCAACACTAACACAAGTGCGAAAAGTGGTTTTTCAATAATATCACAAGTGCAAAAAGTGGTTTTTCAACACTATCACAAGTGCAAAAAGTGTTTTTTCAACACTATCACAAGTGCAAAAAGTGTTTTTTCCACACTAATACAAGTGCAAATGTGGTTTCCTGCACCAACACAAGTGCGAAAAGTGGTTTTTCAACACTAACACAAGTGCGAAAAGTGGTTTTTCCACACTAATACAAGTGCAAAAGTGGTTTCCTGCACCAACACAAGTGCGAAAAGTGGTTTTTCAACACTAACACAAGTGCGAAAAGTGGTTTTTCAACACGAACACAAGTGCGAAAAGTGGTTTTTCCACACTAATACAAGTGCAAAAGTGGTTTCCTGCACCAACACAAGTGCGAAAAGTGGTTTTTCAACACTAACACAAGTGCGAAAAGTGTTTTTTCAACACTATCACAAGTGCAAAAAGTGTTTTTTCCACACTAATACAAGTGCAAAAGTGGTTTCCTGCACCAACACAAGTGCGAAAAGTGGTTTTTCAACACTAACACAAGTGCGAAAAGTGGTTTTTCAACACTAACACAAGTGCGAAAAGTGGTTTTCCACACTAATACAAGTGCAAAAGTGGTTTCCTGCACCAACACAAGTGCGAAAAGTGGTTTTTCAACACTAACATAAGTGCGAAAAGTGGTTTTTCAACACTATCACAAGTGCAAAAAGTGTTTTTTCCACACTAATACAAGTGCAAAAGTGGTTACCTGCACCAACAAAAGTTCGAAAAGTGGTTTTTCAACACTAACACAAGTGCGAAAAGTGTTTTTTCAACACTATCACAAGTGCAAAAATTGTTTTTTCCACACTAATACAAGTGCAAAAGTGGTTTCCTGCACCAACACAAGTGCGAAAAGTGGTTTTTCAACACTAACACAAGTGTGAAAAGTGGTTTTTCCACACTAATACAAGTGCAAAAGTGGTTTCCTGCACCAACACAAGTGCGAAAAGTGGTTTTTCAACACTAACACAAGTGCGAAAAGTGGTTTTTCAACACTATCACAAGTGCAAAAAGTGTTTTTTCCACACTAATGCAAGGGCAAAAGTGGTTTCCTGCACCAACACAAGTGCGAAAAGTGGTTTTTCAACACTAACACAAGTGCGAAAAGTGGTTTTTCAACACTAACACAAGTGCGAAAAGTGTTTTTTCAACACTAACACAAGTGCGAAAAGTGGTTTTTCCACACTAATACAAGTGCAAAAGTGGTTTCCTGCACCAACACAAGTGCGAAAAGTGGTTTTTCAACACTAACACAAGTGTGAAAAGTGGTTTTTCAATACTATCACAAGTGCAAAAAGTGGTTTTTCAACACTATCACAAGTGCAAAAAGTGTTTTTTCCACACTAATACAAGTGCAAAAGTGGTTTCCTGCACCAACACAAGTGCGAAAGTGGTTTTTCAACACTAACACAAGTGCGAAAAGTGGTTTTTCAACACTAACACAAGTGCGAAAAGTGGTTTTTCAACACTAACACAAGTGCGAAAAGTGGTTTTTCAACACTAACACAAGTGCGAAAAGTGGTTTTTCAACACTAACACAAGTGCGAAAAGTGTTTTTTCAACACTAACACAAGTGCGAAAAGTGGTTTTTCCACACTAATACAAGTGCAAAAGTGGTTTCCTGCACCAACACAAGTGCGAAAAGTGGTTTTTCAACACTAACACAAGTGCGAAAAGTGGTTTTTCAACACTATCACAAGTGCAAAAAGTGTTTTTTCCACACTAATACAAGTGCAAAAGTGGTTTCCTGCACCAACACAAGTGCGAAAAGTGTTTTTTCAACACTAACACAAGTGCGAAAAGTGGTTTTTCAACACTAACACAAGTGCGAAAAGTGTTTTTTCCACATTAATACAAGTGCAAAAGTGGTTTCCTGCACCAACACAAGTGCGAAAAGTGGTTTTTCAACACCAACACTAGTGCGAAAAGTGGTTTTTCAACACCAACACAAGTGCGAAAAGTGGTTTTTCAACACTAACACAAGTGTGAAAAGTGGTTTTTCAATACTATCACAAGTGCAAAAAGTGGTTTTTCAACACTATCACAAGTGCAAAAAGTGTTTTTTCCACACTAATACAAGTGCAAATGTGGTTTCCTGCACCAACACAAGTGCGAAAAGTGGTTTTTCAACACTAACACAAGTGCGAAAAGTGGAATTTCAACACTAACACAAGTGCGAAAAGTGGTTTTTCCACACTAATACAAGTGCAAAAGTGGTTTCCTGCACCAACACAAGTGCGAAAAGTGGTTTTTCAACACTAACACAAGTGCAAGAAGTGGTTTTTCAACACTATCACCAGTGCAAAAAGTCTTTTTTCCACACTAATACAAGTGCAAAAGTGGTTTCCTGCACCAACACAAGTGCGAAAAGTGTTTTTTCAACACTAACACAAGTGCGAAAAGTGGTTTTTCAACACTAACACAAGTGCGAAAAGTGTTTTTTCCACACTAATACAAGTGCAAAAGTGGTTTCCTGCACCAACACAAGTGCGAAAAGTGGTTTTTCAACACTAACACAAGTGCGAAAAGTGGTTTTTCAACACTAACACAAGTGCGAAAAGTGGTTTTTCAACACTAACACAAGTGCGAAAAGTGGTTTTTCCACACTAATACAAGTGCAAAAGTGGTGTCCTGCACCAACACAAGTGCGAAAAGTGGTTTTTCAACACTAACACAAGTGCGAAAAGTGGTTCTTCAACACTATCACAAGTGCAAAAAGTGTTTTTTCCACACTAATACAAGTGCAAAAGTGGTTTCCTGCACCAACACAAGTGCGAAAAGTGGTTTTTCAACACTAACACAAGTGCGAAAAGTGGTTTTTCCACACTAATACAAGTGCAAAAGTGGTTTCCTGCACCAACACAAGTGCGAAAAATGGTTTTTCAACACTAACACAAGTGCGAAAAGTGGTTTTTCAACACTAACACTAGTGCGAAAAGTGGTTCTTCAACACTATCACAAGTGCAAAAAGTGTTTTTTCCACACTAATACAAGTGCAAAAGTGGTTTCCTGCACCAACACAAGTGCGAAAAGTGGTTTTTCCACACGAATACAAGTGCAAAAGTGGTTTCCTGCACCAACACAAGTGCGAAAAGTGGTTTTTCAACACTAACACAAGTGCGAAAAGTGGTTTTTCAACACTAACACAAGTGTGAAAAGTGGTTTTGCCACACTAATACAAGTGCAAAAGTGGTTTCCTGCACCAACACAAGTGCGAAAAGTGGTTTTTCAACACTAACACAAGTGCAAAAAGTGTTTTTTCCACACTAATACAAGTGCAAAAGTGGTTTCCTGCACCAATACAAGTGCGAAAAGTGGTTTTTCAACACTAACACAAGTGCGAAAAGTGGTTTTTCAACACTAACACAAGTGCGAAAAGTGGTTTTCCACACTAATACAAGTGCAAAAGTGGTTTCCTGCACCAACACAAGTGCGAAAAGTGGTTTTTCAACACTAACACAAGTGCGAAAAGTGGTTTTTCAACACTATCACAAGTGCAAAAAGTGTTTTTTCCACACTAATACAAGTGCAAAAGTGGTTTCCTGCACCAACACAAGTGCGATAAGTGGTTTTTCAACACTAACACAAGTGCAAAAAGTGGTTTTTCAACACTAACACAAGTGCGAAAAGTGGTTTTTCCACACTAATACAAGTGCAAAAGTGGTTTCCTGCACCAACACAAGTGCGAAAAGTGGTTTTTCAACACTAACACAAGTGTGAAAAGTGGTTTTTCCACACTAATACAAGTGCAAAAGTGGTTTCCTGCACCAACACAAGTGCGAAAAGTGGTTTTTCAACACTAACACAAGTGCGAAAAGTGGTTTTTCAACACTAACACAAGTGCGAAAAGTGGTTTTTCAACACTAACACAAGTGCGAAAAGTGTTTTTTCAACACTAACACAAGTGCGAAAAGTGGTTTTTCAACACTAACACAAGTGCGAAAAGTGGTTTTTCAACACTAACACAAGTGCGAAAAGTGGTTTTTCCACACGAATACAAGTGCAAAAGTGGTTTCCTGCACCAACACAAGTGCGAAAAGTGGTTTTTCAACACTAACACAAGTGCGAAAAGTGGTTTTTCAACACTATCACAAGTGCAAAAAGTGTTTTTCCACACTAATACAAGTGCAAAAGTGGTTTCCTGCACCAACACAAGTGCGAAAAGTGGTTTTTCAACACTACCACAAGTGCGAAAAGTGGTTTTTCAACACTAACACAAGTGCGAAAAGTGGTTTTTCAACACTAACACAAGTGCGAAAAGTGTTTTTTCAACACTAACACAAGTGCGAAAAGTGGTTTTTCCACATTATACAAGTGCAAAAGTGGTTTCCTGCACCAACACAAGTGTGAAAAGTGTTTTTTCAACACTAACACAAGTGCGAAAAGTGGTTTTTCAATACTATCACAAGTGCAAAAAGTGGTTTTTCAACACTATCACAAGTGCAAAAAGTGTTTTTTCAACACTATCACAAGTGCAAAAAGTGTTTTTTCCACACTAATACAAGTGCAAATGTGGTTTCCTGCACCAACACAAGTGCGAAAAGTGGTTTTTCAACACTAACACAAGTGCGAAAAGTGGTTTTTCAACACTAACACAAGTGCGAAAAGTGGTTTTTCCACACTAATACAAGTGCAAAAGTGGTTTCGTGCACCAACACAAGTGCGAAAAGTGGTTTTTCAACACTAACACAAGTGCGAAAAGTGGTTTTTCAATAATATCACAAGTGCAAAAAGTGGTTTTTCAACACTATCACAAGTGCAAAAAGTGTTTTTTCAACACTATCACAAGTGCAAAAAGTGATTTTTCCACACTAATACAAGTGCAAATGTGGTTTCCTGCACCAACACAAGTGCGAAAAGTGGTTTTTCAACACTAACACAAGTGCGAAAAGTGGTTTTTCCACACTAATACAAGTGCAAAAGTGGTTTCCTGCACCAACACAAGTGCGAAAACTGGTTTTTCAACACTAACACAAGTGCGAAAAGTGGTTTTTCAACACGAACACAAGTGCGAAAAGTGGTTTTTCCACACTAATACAAGTGCAAAAGTGGTTTCCTGCACCAACACAAGTGCGAAAAGTGGTTTTTCAACACTAACACAAGTGCGAAAAGTGTTTTTTCAACACTATCACAAGTGCAAAAAGTGTTTTTTCCACACTAATACAAGTGCAAAAGTGGTTTCCTGCACCAACACAAGTGCGAAAAGTGGTTTTTCAACACTAACACAAGTGCGAAAAGTGGTTTTTCAACACTAACACAAGTGCGAAAAGTGGTTTTTCCACACTAATACAAGTGCAAAAGTGGTTTCCTGCACCAACACAAGTGCGAAAAGTGGTTTTTCAACACTAACATAAGTGCGAAAAGTGGTTTTTCAACACTATCACAAGTGCAAAAAGTGTTTTTTCCACACTAATACAAGTGCAAAAGTGGTTACCTGCACCAACAAAAGTTCGAAAAGTGGTTTTTCAACACTAACACAAGTGCGAAAAGTGTTTTTTCAACACTATCACAAGTGCAAAAATTGTTTTTTCCACACTAATACAAGTGCAAAAGTGGTTTCCTGCACCAACACAAGTGCGAAAAGTGGTTTTTCAACACTAACACAAGTGTGAAAAGTGGTTTTTCCACACTAATACAAGTGCAAAAGTGGTTTCCTGCACCAACACAAATGCGAAAAGTGGTTTTTCAACACTAACACAAGTGCGAAAAGTGGTTTTTCAACACTATCACAAGTGCAAAAAGTGTTTTTTCCACACTAATGCAAGGGCAAAAGTGGTTTCCTGCACCAACACAAGTGCGAAAAGTGGTTTTTCAACACTAACACAAGTGCGAAAAGTGGTTTTTCAACACTAACACAAGTGCGAAAAGTGGTTTTTCCACACGAATACAAGTGCAAAAGTGGTTTCCTGCACCAACACAAGTGCGAAAAGTGGTTTTTCAACACTAACACAAGTGCGAAAAGTGGTTTTTCAACACTATCACAAGTGCAAAAAGTGTTTTTCCACACTAATACAAGTGCAAAAGTGGTTTCCTGCACCAACACAAGTGCGAAAAGTGGTTTTTCAACACTAACACAAGTGCGAAAAGTGGTTTTTCAACACTAACACATGTGCGAAAAGTGGTTTTTCCACACTAATACAAGTGCAAAAGTGGTTTCCTGCACCAACACAAGTGCGAAAAGTGGTTTTTCAACACTAACACAAGTGCGAAAAGTGGTTTTTCAATACTATCACAAGTGCAAAAAGTGGTTTTTCAACACTATCACAAGTGCAAAAAGTGTTTTTTCAACACTATCACAAGTGCAAAAAGTGTTTTTTCCACACTAATACAAGTGCAAATGTGGTTTCCTGCACCAACACAAGTGCGAAAAGTGGTTTTTCAACACTAACACAAGTGCGAAAAGTGGTTTTTCAACACTAACACAAGTGCGAAAAGTGGTTTTTCCACACTAATACAAGTGCAAAAGTGGTTTCCTGCACCAACACAAGTGCGAAAAGTGGTTTTTCAACACTAACACAAGTGTGAAAAGTGGTTTTTCAACACTATCACAAGTGCAAAAAGTGTTTTTTCCACACTAATACAAGTGCAAAAGTGGTTTCCTGCACCAACACAAGTGCGAAAAGTGTTTTTTCAACACTAACACAAGTGCGAAAAGTGGTTTTTCAACACTAACACAAGTGCGAAAAGTGTTTTTTCCACACTAATACAAGTGCAAAAGTGGTTTCCTGCACCAACACAAGTGCGAAAAGTGGTTTTTCAACACTAACACAAGTGCGAAAAGTGGTTTTTCAACACTATCACAAGTGCAAAAAGTGTTTTTTCCACACTAATACAAGTGCAAATGTGGTTTCCTGCACCAACACAAGTGTGAAAAGTGGTTTTTCAACACTAACACAAGTGCGAAAAGTGGAATTTCAACACTAACACAAGTGCGAAAAGTGGTTTTTCCACACTAATACAAGTGCAAAAGTGGTTTCCTGCACCAACACAGGTGCGAAAAGTGGTTTTTCAACACTAACACAAGTGCGAGAAGTGGTTTTTCAACACTATCACAAGTGCAAAAAGTGTTTTTTCCACACTAATACAAGTGCAAATGTGGTTTCCTGCACCAACACAAGTGCGAAAAGTGGTTTTTCAACACTAACACAAGTGCGAAAAGTGGTTTTTCAACACTAACACAAGTGCGAAAAGTGTTTTTTCCACACTAATACACTAATACACTATCACAAGTGCAAAAAGTGTTTTTTCCACACTAATACAAGTGCAAAAGTGGTTTCCTGCACCAACACAAGTGCGAAAAGTGTTTTTTCAACACTAACACAAGTGCGAAAAGTGGTTTTTCAACACTAACACAAGTGCGAAAAGTGTTTTTTCCACACTAATACAAGTGCAAAAGTGGTTTCCTGCACCAACACAAGTGCGAAAAGTGGTTTTTCAACACTAACACAAGTGCGAAAAGTGGTTTTTCAACACTAACACAAGTGCGAAAAGTGGTTTTTCAACACTAACACAAGTGCGAAAAGTGGTTTTTCCACACTAATACAAGTGCAAAAGTGGTGTCCTGCACCAACACAAGTGCGAAAAGTGGTTTTTCAACACTAACACAAGTGCGAAAAGTGGTTCTTCAACACTATCACAAGTGCAAAAAGTGTTTTTTCCACACTAATACAAGTGCAAAAGTGGTTTCCTGCACCAACACAAGTGCGAAAAGTGGTTTTTCAACACTAACACAAGTGCGAAAAGTGGTTTTTCCACACTAATACAAGTGCAAAAGTGGTTTCCTGCACCAACACAAGTGCGAAAAATGGTTTTTCAACATTAACACAAGTGCGAAAAGTGGTTTTTCAACACTAACACAAGTGCGAAAAGTGGTTCTTCAACACTATCACAAGTGCAAAAAGTGTTTTTTCCACACTAATACAAGTGCAAAAGTGGTTTCCTGCACCAACACAAGTGCGAAAAGTAGTTTTCCCACACGAATACAAGTGCAAAAGTGGTTTCCTGCACCAACACAAGTGCGAAAAGTGGTTTTTCAACACTAACACAAGTGCGAAAAGTGGTTTTTCAACACTAACACAAGTGCGAAAAGTGGTTTTTCCACACTAATACAAGTGCAAAAGTGGTTTCCTGCACCAACACAAGTGCGAAAAATGGTTTTTCAACACTAACACAAGTGCGAAAAGTGGTTTTTCAACACTAACATAAGTGCGAAAAGTGGTTCTTCAACACTATCACAAGTGCAAAAAGTGTTTTTTCCACACTAATACAAGTGCAAAAGTGGTTTCCTGCACCAACACAAGTGCGAAAAGTGGTTTTTCCACACGAATACAAGTGCAAAAGTGGTTTCCTGCACCAACACAAGTGCGAAAAGTGGTTTTTCAACACTAACACAAGTGCGAAAAGTGGTTTTTCAACACCAACACAAGTGCGAAAAGTGGTTTTTCCACACTAATACAAGTGCAAAAGTGGTTTCCTGCACCAACACAAGTGCGAAAAGTGGTTTTTCAACACTAACACAAGTGCGAAAAGTGTTTTTTCAACACTATCACAAGTGCAAAAAGTGTTTTTTCCACACTAATGCAAGTGCAAAAGTGGTTTCCTGCACCAACACAAGTGCGAAAAGTGGTTTTTCAACACTAACACAAGTGCGAAAAGTGGTTTTTCAACACTAACACAAGTGCGAAAAGTGGTTTTCCACACTAATACAAGTGCAAAAGTGGTTTCCTGCACCAACACAAGTGCGAAAAGTGGTTTTTCAACACTATCACAAGTGCAAAAAGTGTTTTTTCCACACGAATACAAGTGCAAAAGTGGTTTCCTGCACCAACACAAGTGCGATAAGTGGTTTTTCAACACTAACACAAGTGCAAAAAGTGGTTTTTCAACACCAACACAAGTGCGAAAAGTGGTTTTTCCACACTAATACAAGTGCAAAAGTGGTTTCCTGCACCAACAAAAGTTCGAAAAGTGGTTTTTCAACACTAACACAAGTGCGAAAAGTGGTTTTTCAACACTATCACAAGTGCAAAAAGTGTTTTTTCCACACTAATACAAGTGCAAAAGTGGTTTCCTGCACCAACACAAGTGCGAAAAGTGGTTTTTCAACACTAACACAAGTGTGAAAAGTGGTTTTTCCACACTAATACAAGTGCAAAAGTGGTTTCCTGCACCAACACAAGTGCGAAAAGTGGTTTTTCAACACTAACACAAGTGCGAAAAGTGGTTTTTCAACACTAACACAAGTGCGAAAAGTGGTTTTTCAACACTATCACAAGTGCAAAAAGTGTTTTTTCCACACTAATACAAGTGCAAAAGTGGTTTCCTGCACCAACACAAGTGCGAAAAGTGGTTTTTCAACACTAACACAAGTGTGAAAAGTGGTTTTTCCACACTAATACAAGTGCAAAAGTGGTTTCCTGCACCAACACAAGTGCGAAAAGTGGTTTTTCAACACCAACACAAGTGCGAAAAGTGGTTTTTCAACACTAACACAAGTGCGAAAAGTGGTTTTTCAACACTAACACAAGTGCGAAAAGTGGTTTTTCAACACTAACACAAGTGCGAAAAGTGTTTTTTCAACACTAACACAAGTGCGAAAAGTGGTTTTTCCACACTAATACAAGTGCAAAAGTGGTTTCCTGCACCAACACAAGTGCGAAAAGTGGTTTTTCAACACTAACACAAGTGCGAAAAGTGGTTTTTCAATACTATCACAAGTGCAAAAAGTGGTTTTTCAACACTATCACAAGTGCAAAAAGTGTTTTTTCAACACTATCACAAGTGCAAAAAGTGTTTTTTCCACACTAATACAAGTGCAAATGTGGTTTCCTGCACCAACACAAGTGCGAAAAGTGGTTTTTCAACACTAACACAAGTGCGAAAAGTGGTTTTTCAACACTAACACAAGTGCGAAAAGTGGTTTTTCCACACTAATACAAGTGCAAAAGTGGTTTCCTGCACCAACACAAGTGCGAAAAGTGGTTTTTCAACACTAACACAAGTGTGAAAAGTGGTTTTTCAACACTATCACAAGTGCAAAAAGTGTTTTTTCCACACTAATACAAGTGCAAAAGTGGTTTCGTGCACCAACACAAGTGCGAAAAGTGTTTTTTCAACACTAACACAAGTGCAAAAAGTGGTTTTTCAACACTAACACAAGTGCGAAAAGTGTTTTTTCCACACTAATACAAGTGCAAAAGTGGTTTCCTGCACCAACACAAGTGCGAAAAGTGGTTTTTCAACACCAACACAAGTGCGAAAAGCGGTTTTTCAACACTAACACAGTGCGAAAAGTGGTTTTTCCACACTAATACAAGTGCAAAAGTGGTGTCCTGCACCAACACAAGTGCGAAAAGTGGTTTTTCAACACTAACACAAGTGCGAAAAGTGGTTCTTCAACACTATCACAAGTGCAAAAAGTGTTTTTTCCACACTAATACAAGTGCAAAAGTGGTTTCCTGCACCAACACAAGTGCGAAAAGTGGTTTTTCAATACTATCACAAGTGCAAAAAGTGTTTTTTCCACACTAATACAAGTGCAAAAGTGGTTTCCTGCACCAACACAAGTGCGAAAAGTGGTTTTTCAACACTAACACAAGTGTGAAAAGTGGTTTTTCCACACTAATACAAGTGCAAAAGTGGTTTCCTGCACCAACACAAGTGCGAAAAGTGGTTTTTCAACACCAACACAAGTGCGAAAAGTGGTTTTTCAACACTAACACAAGTGCGAAAAGTGGTTTTTCAACACTAACACAAGTGCGAAAAGTGGTTTTTCAACACTAACACAAGTGCGAAAAGTGTTTTTTCAACACTAACACAAGTGCGAAAAGTGGTTTTTCCACACTAATACAAGTGCAAATGTGGTTTCCTGCACCAACACAAGTGCGAAAAGTGGTTTTTCAACACTAACACAAGTGCGAAAAGTGGTTTTTCAACACTAACACAAGTGCGAAAAGTGGTTTTTCCACACTAATACAAGTGCAAAAGTGGTTTCCTGCACCAACACAAGTGCGAAAAGTGGTTTTTCAACACTAACACAAGTGTGAAAAGTGGTTTTTCAACACTATCACAAGTGCAAAAAGTGTTTTTTCCACACTAATACAAGTGCAAAAGTGGTTTCGTGCACCAACACAAGTGCGAAAAGTGTTTTTTCAACACTAACACAAGTGCGAAAAGTGGTTTTTCAACACTAACACAAGTGCGAAAAGTGTTTTTTCCACACTAATACAAGTGCAAAAGTGGTTTCCTGCACCAACACAAGTGCGAAAAGTGGTTTTTCAACACCAACACAAGTGCGAAAAGCGGTTTTTCAACACTAACACAGTGCGAAAAGTGGTTTTTCCACACTAATACAAGTGCAAAAGTGGTGTCCTGCACCAACACAAGTGCGAAAAGTGGTTTTTCAACACTAACACAAGTGCGAAAAGTGGTTCTTCAACACTATCACAAGTGCAAAAAGTGTTTTTTCCACACTAATACAAGTGCAAAAGTGGTTTCCTGCACCAACACAAGTGCGAAAAGTGGTTTTTCAACACTAACACAAGTGCGAAAAGTGGTTTTTCCACACTAATACAAGTGCAAAAGTGGTTTCCTGCACCAACACAAGTGCGAAAAATGGTTTTTCAACATTAACACAAGTGCGAAAAGTGGTTTTTCAACACTAACACAAGTGCGAAAAGTGGTTCTTCAACACTATCAGAAGTGCAAAAAGTGTTTTTTCCACACTAATACAAGTGCAAAAGTGGTTTCCTGCACCAACACAAGTGCGAAAAGTAGTTTTCCCACACGAATACAAGTGCAAAAGTGGTTTCCTGCACCAACACAAGTGCGAAAAGTGGTTTTTCAACACTAACACAAGTGCGAAAAGTGGTTTTTCAACACTAACACAAGTGCGAAAAGTGGTTTTTCCACACTAATACAAGTGCAAAAGTGGTTTCCTGCACCAACACAAGTGCGAAAAATGGTTTTTCTACACTAACACAAGTGCGAAAAGTGGTTTTTCAACACTAACATAAGTGCGAAAAGTGGTTCTTCAACACTATCACAAGTGCAAAAAGTGTTTTTTCCACACTAATACAAGTGCAAAAGTGGTTTCCTGCACCAACACAAGTGCGAAAAGTGGTTTTTCCACACGAATACAAGTGCAAAAGTGGTTTCCTGCACCAACACAAGTGCGAAAAGTGGTTTTTCAACACTAACACAAGTGCGAAAAGTGGTTTTTCAACACTAACACAAGTGCGAAAAGTGGTTTTTCCACACTAATACAAGTGCAAAAGTGGTTTCCTGCACCAACACAAGTGCGAAAAGTGGTTTTTCAACACTAACACAAGTGCGAAAAGTGTTTTTTCAACACTATCACAAGTGCAAAAAGTGTTTTTTCCACACTAATGCAAGTGCAAAAGTGGTTTCCTGCACCAACATAAGTGCGAAAAGTGGTTTTTCAACACTAACACAAGTGCGAAAAGTGGTTTTTCAACACTAACACAAGTGCGAAAAGTGGTTTTCCACACTAATACAAGTGCAAAAGTGGTTTCCTGCACCAACACAAGTGCGAAAAGTGGTTTTTCAACACTATCACAAGTGCAAAAAGTGTTTTTTCCACACGAATACAAGTGCAAAAGTGGTTTCCTGCACCAACACAAGTGCGATAAGTGGTTTTTCAACACTAACACAAGTGCAAAAAGTGGTTTTTCAACACCAACACAAGTGCGAAAAGTGGTTTTTCCACACTAATACAAGTGCAAAAGTGGTTTCCTGCACCAACAAAATTTCGAAAAGTGGTTTTTCAACACTAACACAAGTGCGAAAAGTGGTTTTTCAACACTATCACAAGTGCAAAAAGTGTTTTTTCCACACTAATACAAGTGCAAAAGTGGTTTCCTGCACCAACACAAGTGCGAAAAGTGGTTTTTCAACACTAACACAAGTGTGAAAAGTGATTTTTCCACACTAATACAAGTGCAAAAGTGGTTTCCTGCACCAACACAAGTGCGAAAAGTGGTTTTTCAACACTAACACAAGTGCGAAAAGTGTTTTTTCAACACTAACACATGTGCGAAAAGTGGTTTTTCAACACTATCACAAGTGCAAAACGTGTTTTTTCCACACTAATGCAAGTGCAAAAGTGGTTTCCTGCACCAACACAAGTGCGAAAAGTGGTTTTTCAACACTAACACAAGTGCAAAAAGTGGTTTTTCAACACTAACACAAGTGCGAAAAGTGGTTTTTCCACACGAATACAAGTGCAAAAGTGGTTTCCTGCACCAACACAAGTGCGAAAAGTGGTTTTTCAACACTAACACAAGTGCGAAAAGTGGTTTTTCAACACTATCACAAGTGCAAAAAGTGTTTTTCCACACTAATACAAGTGCAAAAGCGGTTTCCTGCACCAACATAAGTGCGAAAAGTGGTTTTTCAACACTAACACAAGTGCGAAAAGTGGTTTTTCAACACTAACACAAGTGCGAAAAGTGGTTTTTCAACACTAACACAAGTGCGAAAAGTGTTTTTTCAACACTAACACAAGTGCGAAAAGTGGTTTTTCCACACTAATACAAATGCAAAAGTGGTTTCCTGCACCAACACAAGTGCGAAAAGTGGTTTTTCAACACTAACACAAGTGCGAAAAGTGGTTTTTCAATACTATCACAAGTGCAAAAAGTGGTTTTTCAACACTATCACAAGTGCAAAAAGTGTTTTTTCAACACTATCACAAGTGCAAAAAGTGTTTTTTCCACACTAATACAAGTGCAAATGTGGTTTCCTGCACCAACACAAGTGCGAAAAGTGGTTTTTCAACACTAACACAAGTGCGAAAAGTGGTTTTTCAACACTAACACAAGTGCGAAAAGTGGTTTTTCCACACTAATACAAGTGCAAAAAGTGGTTTTTCAATACTATCACAAGTGCAAAAAGTGGTTTTTCAACACTATCACAAGTGCAAAAAGTGTTTTTTCAACACTATCACAAGTGCAAAAAGTGTTTTTTCCACACTAATACAAGTGCAAATGTGGTTTCCTGCACCAACACAAGTGCGAAAAGTGGTTTTTCAACACTAACACAAGTGCGAAAAGTGGTTTTTCAACACTAACACAAGTGCGAAAAGTGGTTTTTCCACACTAATACAAGTGCAAAAGTGGTTTCCTGCACCAACACAAGTGCGAAAAGTGGTTTTTCAACACTAACACAAGTGCAAAAAGTGGTTTTTCAACACGAACACAAGTGCGAAAAGTGGTTTTTCCACACTAATATAAGTGCAAAAGTGGTTTCCTGCACCAACACAAGTGCGAAAAGTGGTTTTTCAACACTAACACAAGTGCGAAAAGTGTTTTTTCAACACTATCACAAGTGCAAAAAGTGTTTTTTCCACACTAATACAAGTGCAAAAGTGGTTTCCTGCACCAACACAAGTGCGAAAAGTGGTTTTTCAACACTAACACAAGTGCGAAAAGTGGTTTTTCAACACTATCACAAGTGCAAAAAGTGTTTTTTCCACACTAATACAAGTGCAAAAGTGGTTTCCTGCACCAACACAAGTGCGATAAGTGGTTTTTCAACACTAACACAAGTGCAAAAAGTGGTTTTTCAACACTAACACAAGTGCGAAAAGTGGTTTTCCACACTAATACAAGTGCAAAAGTGGTTACCTGCACCAACACAAGTGCGAAAAGTGGTTTTTCAACACTAACACAAGTGCGAAAAGTGGTTTTTCAACACTAACACAAGTGCGAAAAGTGGTTTTTCCACACTAATACAAGTGCAAAAGTGGTTTCCTGCACCAACACAAGTGCGAAAAGTGGTTTTTCAACACTAACACAAGTGCGAAAAGTGGTTTTTCAACACGAACACAAGTGCGAAAAGTGGTTTTTCCACACTAATACAAGTGCAAAAGTGGTTTCCTGCACCAACACAAGTGCGAAAAGTGGTTTTTCAACACTAACACAAGTGCGAAAAGTGTTTTTTCAACACTATCACAAGTGCAAAAAGTGTTTTTTCCACACTAATACAAGTGCAAAAGTGGTTTCCTGCACCAACACAAGTGCGAAAAGTGGTTTTTCAACACTAACACAAGTGCGAAAAGTGGTTTTTCAACACTAACACAAGTGCGAAAAGTGGTTTTCCACACTAATACAAGTGCAAAAGTGGTTTCCTGCACCAACACAAGTGCGAAAAGTGGTTTTTCAACACTAACACAAGTGCGAAAAGTGGTTTTTCAACACTATCACAAGTGCAAAAAGTGTTTTTTCCACACTAATACAAGTGCAAAAGTGGTTTCCTGCACCAACACAAGTGCGATAAGTGGTTTTTCAACACTAACACAAGTGCAAAAAGTGGTTTTTCAACACTAACACAATTGCGAAAAGTGGTTTTTCCACACTAATACAAGTGCAAAAGTGGTTACCTGCACCAACAAAAGTTCGAAAAGTGGTTTTTCAACACTAACACAAGTGCGAAAAGTGGTTTTTCAACACTAACACAAGTGCGAAAAGTGGTTTTTCCACACTAATACAAGTGCAAAAGTGGTTTCCTGCACCAACACAAGTGCGAAAAGTGGTTTTTCAACACTAACACAAGTGCAAAAAGTGGTTTTTCAATACTATCACAAGTGCAAAAAGTGGTTTTTCAACACTATCACAAGTGCAAAAAGTGTTTTTTCAACACTATCACAAGTGCAAAAAGTGTTTTTTCCACACTAATACAAGTGCAAATGTGGTTTCCTGCACCAACACAAGTGCGAAAAGTGGTTTTTCAACACTAACACAAGTGCGAAAAGTGGTTTTTCAACACTAACACAAGTGCGAAAAGTGGTTTTTCCACACTAATACAAGTGCAAAAGTGGTTTCCTGCACCAACACAAGTGCGAAAAGTGGTTTTTCAACACTAACACAAGTGCGAAAAGTGGTTTTTCAACACGAACACAAGTGCGAAAAGTGGTTTTTCCACACTAATACAAGTGCAAAAGTGGTTTCCTGCACCAACACAAGTGCGAAAAGTGGTTTTTCAACACTAACACAAGTGCGAAAAGTGTTTTTTCAACACTATCACAAGTGCAAAAAGTGTTTTTTTCCACACTAATACAAGTGGAAAAGTGGTTTCCTGCACCAACACAAGTGCGAAAAGTGGTTTTTCAACACTAACACAAGTGCGAAAAGTGGTTTTTCAACACTAACACAAGTGCGAAAAGTGGTTTTCCACACTAATACAAGTGCAAAAGTGGTTTCCTGCACCAACACAAGTGCGAAAAGTGGTTTTTCAACACTAACACAAGTGCGAAAAGTGGTTCTTCAACACTATCAGAAGTGCAAAAAGTGTTTTTTCCACACTAATACAAGTGCAAAAGTGGTTTCCTGCACCAACACAAGTGCGAAAAGTAGTTTTCCCACACGAATACAAGTGCAAAAGTGGTTTCCTGCACCAACACAAGTGCGAAAAGTGGTTTTTCAACACTAACACAAGTGCGAAAAGTGGTTTTTCAACACTAACACAAGTGCGAAAAGTGGTTTTTCCACACTAATACAAGTGCAAAAGTGGTTTCCTGCACCAACACAAGTGCGAAAAATGGTTTTTTCTACACTAACACAAGTGCGAAAAGTGGTTTTTCAACACTAACATAAGTGCGAAAAGTGGTTCTTCAACACTATCACAAGTGCAAAAAGTGTTTTTTCCACACTAATACAAGTGCAAAAGTGGTTTCCTGCACCAACACAAGTGCGAAAAGTGGTTTTTCCACACGAATACAAGTGCAAAAGTGGTTTCCTGCACCAACACAAGTGCGAAAAGTGGTTTTTCAACACTAACACAAGTGCGAAAAGTGGTTTTTCAACACTAACACAAGTGCGAAAAGTGGTTTTTCCACACTAATACAAGTGCAAAAGTGGTTTCCTGCACCAACACAAGTGCGAAAAGTGGTTTTTCAACACTAACACAAGTGCGAAAAGTGTTTTTTCAACACTATCACAAGTGCAAAAAGTGTTTTTTCCACACTAATGCAAGTGCAAAAGTGGTTTCCTGCACCAACATAAGTGCGAAAAGTGGTTTTTCAACACTAACACAAGTGCGAAAAGTGGTTTTTCAACACTAACACAAGTGCGAAAAGTGGTTTTCCACACTAATACAAGTGCAAAAGTGGTTTCCTGCACCAACACAAGTGCGAAAAGTGGTTTTTCAACACTATCACAAGTGCAAAAAGTGTTTTTTCCACACGAATACAAGTGCAAACGTGGTTTCCTGCACCAACACAAGTGCGATAAGTGGTTTTTCAACACTAACACAAGTGCAAAAAGTGGTTTTTCAACACCAACACAAGTGCGAAAAGTGGTTTTTCCACACTAATACAAGTGCAAAAGTGGTTTCCTGCACCAACAAAATTTCGAAAAGTGGTTTTTCAACACTAACACAAGTGCGAAAAGTGGTTTTTCAACACTATCACAAGTGCAAAAAGTGTTTTTTCCACACTAATACAAGTGCAAAAGTGGTTTCCTGCACCAACACAAGTGCGAAAAGTGGTTTTTCAACACTAACACAAGTGTGAAAAGTGATTTTTCCACACTAATACAAGTGCAAAAGTGGTTTCCTGCACCAACACAAGTGCGAAAAGTGGTTTTTCAACACTAACACAAGTGCGAAAAGTGTTTTTTCAACACTAACACATGTGCGAAAAGTGGTTTTTCAACACTATCACAAGTGCAAAACGTGTTTTTTCCACACTAATGCAAGTGCAAAAGTGGTTTCCTGCACCAACACAAGTGCGAAAAGTGGTTTTTCAACACTAACACAAGTGCAAAAAGTGGTTTTTCAACACTAACACAAGTGCGAAAAGTGGTTTTTCCACACGAATACAAGTGCAAAAGTGGTTTCCTGCACCAACACAAGTGCGAAAAGTGGTTTTTCAACACTAACACAAGTGCGAAAAGTGGTTTTTCAACACTATCACAAGTGCAAAAAGTGTTTTTCCACACTAATACAAGTGCAAAAGCGGTTTCCTGCACCAACATAAGTGCGAAAAGTGGTTTTTCAACACTAACACAAGTGCGAAAAGTGGTTTTTCAACACTAACACAAGTGCGAAAAGTGGTTTTTCAACACTAACACAAGTGCGAAAAGTGTTTTTTCAACACTAACACAAGTGCGAAAAGTGGTTTTTCCACACTAATACAAGTGCAAAAGTGGTTTCCTGCACCAACACAAGTGCGAAAAGTGGTTTTTCAACACTAACACAAGTGCGAAAAGTGGTTTTTCAATACTATCACAAGTGCAAAAAGTGGTTTTTCAACACTATCACAAGTGCAAAAAGTGTTTTTTCAACACTATCACAAGTGCAAAAAGTGTTTTTTCCACACTAATACAAGTGCAAATGTGGTTTCCTGCACCAACACAAGTGCGAAAAGTGGTTTTTCAACACTAACACAAGTGCGAAAAGTGGTTTTTCAACACTAACACAAGTGCGAAAAGTGGTTTTTCCACACTATTACAAGTGCAAAAAGTGGTTTTTCAATACTATCACAAGTGCAAAAAGTGGTTTTTCAACACTATCACAAGTGCAAAAAGTCTTTTTTCAACACTATCACAAGTGCAAAAAGTGTTTTTTCCACACTAATACAAGTGCAAATGTGGTTTCCTGCACCAACACAAGTGCGAAAAGTGGTTTTTCAACACTAACACAAGTGCGAAAAGTGGTTTTTCAACACTAACACAAGTGCGAAAAGTGGTTTTTCCACACTAATACAAGTGCAAAAGTGGTTTCCTGCACCAACACAAGTGCGAAAAGTGGTTTTTCAACACTAACACAAGTGCGAAAAGTGGTTTTTCAACACGAACACAAGTGCGAAAAGTGGTTTTTTCCACACTAATATAAGTGCAAAAGTGGTTTCCTGCACCAACACAAGTGCGAAAAGTGGTTTTTCAACACTAACACAAGTGCGAAAAGTGTTTTTTCAACACTATCACAAGTGCAAAAAGTGTTTTTTTCCACACTAATACAAGTGCAAAAGTGGTTTCCTGCACCAACACAAGTGCGAAAAGTGGTTTTTCAACACTAACACAAGTGCGAAAAGTGGTTTTTCAACACTATCACAAGTGCAAAAAGTGTTTTTTTCCACACTAATACAAGTGCAAAAAGTGGTTTCCTGCACCAACACAAGTGCGATAAGTGGTTTTTCAACACTAACACAAGTGCAAAAAGTGGTTTTTCAACACTAACACAAGTGCGAAAAGTGGTTTTCCACACTAATACAAGTGCAAAAGTGGTTACCTGCACCAACACAAGTGCGAAAAGTGGTTTTTCAACACTAACACAAGTGCGAAAAGTGGTTTTTCAACACTAACACAAGTGCGAAAAGTGGTTTTTCCACACTAATACAAGTGCAAAAGTGGTTTCCTGCACCAACACAAGTGCGAAAAGTGGTTTTTCAACACTAACACAAGTGCGAAAAGTGGTTTTTCAACACGAACACAAGTGCGAAAAGTGGTTTTTCCACACTAATACAAGTGCAAAAGTGGTTTCCTGCACCAACACAAGTGCGAAAAGTGGTTTTTCAACACTAACACAAGTGCGAAAAGTGTTTTTTCAACACTATCACAAGTGCAAAAAGTGTTTTTTCCACACTAATACAAGTGCAAAAGTGGTTTCCTGCACCAACACAAGTGCGAAAAGTGGTTTTTCAACACTAACACAAGTGCGAAAAGTGGTTTTTCAACACTAACACAAGTGCGAAAAGTGGTTTTCCACACTAATACAAGTGCAAAAGTGGTTTCCTGCACCAACACAAGTGCGAAAAGTGGTTTTTCAACACTAACACAAGTGCGAAAAGTGGTTTTTCAACACTATCACAAGTGCAAAAAGTGTTTTTTCCACACTAATACAAGTGCAAAAGTGGTTTCCTGCACCAACACAAGTGCGATAAGTGGTTTTTCAACACTAACACAAGTGCAAAAAGTGGTTTTTCAACACTAACACAATTGCGAAAAGTGGTTTTTCCACACTAATACAAGTGCAAAAGTGGTTACCTGCACCAACAAAAGTTCGAAAAGTGGTTTTTTCAACACTAACACAAGTGCGAAAAGTGGTTTTTCAACACTAACACAAGTGCGAAAAGTGGTTTTTCCACACTAATACAAGTGCAAAAGTGGTTTCCTGCACCAACACAAGTGCGAAAAGTGGTTTTTCAACACTAACACAAGTGCAAAAAGTGGTTTTTCAATACTATCACAAGTGCAAAAAGTGGTTTTTCAACACTATCACAAGTGCAAAAAGTGTTTTTTCAACACTATCACAAGTGCAAAAAGTGTTTTTTCCACACTAATACAAGTGCAAATGTGGTTTCCTGCACCAACACAAGTGCGAAAAGTGGTTTTTCAACACTAACACAAGTGCGAAAAGTGGTTTTTCAACACTAACACAAGTGCGAAAAGTGGTTTTTCCACACTAATACAAGTGCAAAAGTGGTTTCCTGCACCAACACAAGTGCGAAAAGTGGTTTTTCAACACTAACACAAGTGCGAAAAGTGGTTTTTCAACACGAACACAAGTGCGAAAAGTGGTTTTTCCACACTAATACAAGTGCAAAAGTGGTTTCCTGCACCAACACAAGTGCGAAAAGTGGTTTTTCAACACTAACACAAGTGCGAAAAGTGTTTTTTCAACACTATCACAAGTGCAAAAAGTGTTTTTTCCACACTAATACAAGTGGAAAAGTGGTTTCCTGCACCAACACAAGTGCGAAAAGTGGTTTTTCAACACTAACACAAGTGCGAAAAGTGGTTTTTCAACACTAACACAAGTGCGAAAAGTGGTTTTCCACACTAATACAAGTGCAAAAGTGGTTTCCTGCACCAACACAAGTGCGAAAAGTGGTTTTTCAACACTAACACAAGTGCGAAAAGTGGTTTTTCAACACTAACACAAGTGTGAAAAGTGGTTTTTCCACACTAATACAAGTGCAAAAGTGGTTTCCTGCACCAACACAAGTGCGAAAAGTGGTTTTTCAACACTAACACAAGTGCGAAAAGTGGTTTTTCAACACTATCACAAGTGCAAAAAGTGTTTTTTCCACACTAATGCAAGTGCAAAAGTGGTTTCCTGCACCAACACAAGTGCGAAAAGTGGTTTTTCAACACTAACACAAGTGCGAAAAGTGGTTTTTCAACACTAACACAAGTGCGAAAAGTGGTTTTTCCACACGAATACAAGTGCAAAAGTGGTTTCCTGCACCAACACAAGTGCGAAAAGTGGTTTTTCAACACTAACACAAGTGCGAAAAGTGGTTTTTCAACACTATCACAAGTGCAAAAGGTGTTTTTTCCACACTAATACAAGTGCAAAAGTGGTTTCCTGCACCAACACAAGTGCGAAAAGTGGTTTTTCAACACTAACACAAGTGCGAAAAGTGGTTTTTCAACACTAACACAAGTGCGAAAAGTGGTTTTTCCACACTAATACAAGTGCAAAAGTGGTTTCCTGCACCAACACAAGTGCGAAAAGTGGTTTTTCAACACTAACACAAGTGCGAAAAGTGGTTTTTCAAAACTATCACAAGTGCAAAAAGTGGTTTTTCAACACTATCACAAGTGCAAAAAGTGTTTTTTCAACACTATCACAAGTGCAAAAAGTGTTTTTTCCACACTAATACAAGTGCAAATGTGGTTTCCTGCACCAACACAAGTGCGAAAAGTGGTTTTTCAACACTAACACAAGTGCGAAAAGTGGTTTTTCAACACTAACACAAGTGCGAAAAGTGGTTTTTCCACACTAATACAAGTGCAAAAGTGGTTTCCTGCACCAACACAAGTGCGAAAAGTGGTTTTTCAACACTAACACAAGTGTGAAAAGTGGTTTTTCAACACTATCACAAGTGCAAAAAGTGTTTTTTCCACACTAATACAAGTGCAAAAGTGGTTTCCTGCACCAACACAAGTGCGAAAAGTGTTTTTTCAACACTAACACAAGTGCAAAAAGTGGTTTTTCAACACTAACACAAGTGCGAAAAGTGTTTTTTCCACACTAATACAAGTGCAAAAGTGGTTTCCTGCACCAACACAAGTGCGAAAAGTGGTTTTTCAACACCAACACAAGTGCGAAAAGTGGTTTTTCAACACTAACACAAGTGCGAAAAGTGGTTTTTCAATACTATCACAAGTGCAAAAAGTGGTTTTTCAACACTATCACAAGTGCAAAAAGTGTTTTTTCCACACTAATACAAGTGCAAAAGTGGTTTCCTGCACCAACACAAGTGCGAAAAGTGGTTTTTCAACACTAACACAAGTGCGAAAAGTGGTTTTTCAACACCAACACAAGTGCGAAAAGTGGTTTTTCAACACTAACACAAGTGCGAAAAGTGGTTTTTCAATACTATCACAAGTGCAAAAAGTGGTTTTTCAACACTATCACAAGTGCAAAAAGTGTTTTTTCCACACTAATACAAGTGCAAAAGTGGTTTCCTGCACCAACACAAGTGCGAAAAGTGGTTTTTCAACACTAACACAAGTGCGAAAAGTGGTTTTTCAACACTATCACAAGTGCAAAAAGTGTTTTTTTCCACACTAATACAAGTGCAAATGTGGTTTCCTGCACCAACACAAGTGCGAAAAGTGGTTTTTCCACACTAATACAAGTGCAAAAGTGGTTTCCTGCACCAACACAGGTGCGAAAAGTGGTTTTTCAACACTAACACAAGTGCGAGAAGTGGTTTTTCAACACTATCACAAGTGCAAAAAGTGGTTTCCTGCACCAACACAGGTGCGAAAAGTGGTTTTTCAACACTAACACAAGTGCGAGAAGTGGTTTTTCAACACTATCACAAGTGCAAAAAGTGTTTTTTCCACACTAATACAAGTGCAAAAGTGGTTTCCTGCACCAACACAAGTGCGAAAAGTGTTTTTTCAACACTAACACAAGTGCGAAAAGTGGTTTTTCAACACTAACACAAGTGCGAAAAGTGTTTTTTCCACACTAATACAAGTGCAAAAGTGGTTTCCTGCACCAACACAAGTGCGAAAAGTGGTTTTTCAACACTAACACAAGTGCGAAAAGTGGTTTTTCAACACTAACACAAGTGCGAAAAGTGGTTTTTCAACACTAACACAAGTGCGAAAAGTGGTTTTTCCACACTAATACAAGTGCAAAAGTGGTGTCCTGCACCAACACAAGTGCGAAAAGTGGTTTTT